>NC_081541.1:22137215-22182268 GCF_901000735.1 Corylus avellana | reverse complement strand
CCCACCACACCCAATTTTCCCCATTTTTTTTGCAGATTCAGCAGTCCGTCAGTGCTCCATCACACACGGACTGCTCTGTGTTGGTGTTTTCTTCTTTTTTACAGGGGGTTGGGCAGCCGAGTACAGTGGTTCTCTACCACTTCTGTTTTGAGGTGCCCACCAGGTGTTTGACAGAAAGCCCCAACGAAGCAACATCATGCTTCTGGCCCCCGCTTCCACCTCCCAATCTTCCCCCGCTCGGGATCCCACCCCCGAGGCCCCATCCCAGCCGTTACCACACCGTAGGAAGTAACGGAAGCTCATTTTGGAGACGTCGTTTGCCATTGACACCGTCTTCCAAAACCTCCAACGCCGCGGCCTCACTGCACTGTTCCAGCCAGCCAGCCAGCCCCGTTGCTTACGAAGGGCTAGTCCGGGAATTTTATGCCCATCTCACATTTGACAATACTCTACCGAGCATCCTCTCTTCATCGGTGGCGAGCATAGACGTTGAGCTGACCACCGACGACATTGTTGCTGCTTTGCAATGTTCTCATGGTTGCCCGTCTGACATTGTGGCTCGAGATGGCTCCCCTCGATACTCAGACCTACTGTCCGATCTCACACTGCAATATATCATGGACGACATCTGCCGCGGCCGTTATACTGATGATCTCCGCAACTGTACAAGCAAGGTCCTGCTGCCTTCCCGACTTTGGTTCGTGGACTTTGTTTTGCAGCGAAATGTGTGTTCATTTGGACACAAAACTCAGAGGCGCGGCCCCTTCCTCGCATCCCTCTATGCCTTTCAGAGAGGCTTTTGGATTTCCATTCCTCAGCTCATTTGGGATCAGATACACAAGTTTTGGGACGGGGCGATTGTACAGTGCACTCAAGGTTCGTCTTCGTGGGGACTTCCCTTTCCTTTTCTCCTCACCCATATCCTTTTGACCTGAGGCATTGAGGGTACACCCGCTGATGGGCCTATTTTTGCTCACCCTTCGTTCGGACTGATCCAGTGGAACCAAAGTTATTCCCACATGCTGAGACGACGTCGGGAGCCAGCCGCAGCTGAGGTCGTCAGGGAGGCCGATGGGCCTATACACGATGAGCCACCTGCAGCTGAGCCGGTAGACAGAGAGGGAGCGGCAACGACTGTTACTTTGACAATGTCACAATATGAGTCCCTCCAGAAAGAACTACAAGAGCTCCGATCTGAGCTTGCTACCCTGAGGGCGGAGGAAAGGAGCCGGGCAGATGAAAGATTTGAAGCCCAACAAGAACTGTTGCGCGCCATTTTAGCATGGCTACCACCTGATTTAGGGGTATCTTCTTCTGCGCAGCAGTGATAGGTCAGGTACTTTTATTCCGTGCCTGCTTTACTGTTTTCCACACACTGAGGACATTGTGCGTTTTAAGTTGGGGGGTGTGGGCATACATGTTAGTTCTGAGCATGCAATTGATTTTCCTGTTGTGATTTGAAATTCATTGATGGGCTTAATATGACAAACACATGATCACTTGATTAAGGAATTAAAATTGTGTTACTCTCATTGGCAGCATGAAATATTACTTGTTCAATTTGATTTTCACAAGCACACTAGCATGTAGTCTGTGGGGCATAAAATCTAGAATCAATAATGTATGGTTTTAATATTCGGAATGTAGTTGGGCAACTTATTGGGAAAATGACCTTGGCATAAATTTCAAAAAAAAAAAAATGATCATTTTAAACTTTCCACCAAGTAACCGGACCTCTTGCCTCATTAAGCAGTGAGTGTTCGCATCAAAAAGTGAGAAGTTTGGTTTGATTGATAAAAATAAAAAAATAAAAAAAATAAAAAAATGTAGCTTAGCTTTGTAGCCTTTTTGACTCGAGTTAGTAAGTCCTTAGGGGTGTCTTTACACCTCATGCCCTAAAACCATCTGGTTTGAGAGTCATTGGCCTAACGCTCGATACATGGGTCAATCAAAAAGCTTAAGGGAGCTAAGTGATTAAAAAATAAATAAATAAATATAGAGAAAATTTTTGCCTTGGTTGTTTTATCCGATGGGGAGTCTAATGAATTTTGAGTATTGATCCATGCATGATTGAGATTAGTTTTGAAATCCCATGACTATGTGTTGAGTTCACATACACTAGTTGAATTTTGTAATATCTCATAATTGTCATGATTGAAGCTAAGTTGTAATTTCCTGAAATTGTGAAGATAGTGTTTGTTTTATTAAGCTTGTTAATGACTGAGAACCATGATGGTCATGATATTGCATTCTTGGGAATTACATGGTTATAAAATGTTTGTGGGTATCATTCCTGGAAAACCCTCACGAGACTTCACTCGTCCTCTAGGGAACTCCTAGGGGTTTAAAAGGCTTGTTGCATATGCTAAATGCAACCGTACATCCCATGAAAGCTGGATTTATCTTTTTAGTTTTCACTTTATTTTTTGTTTTATATTGCTAAGGGACTAGCAATATGTAAGTTGGGGCGTGTGATAAGCGCCGAATGTTGCACATTCAAGCCCCTTAATTTACATATGTTAATTCCTTAGCATTGTTATTTGTTTGATTTTGTTTTGTTTTTGTGTTTTAGGTCTTATTTGACGAACCGTTGAAAATTGGGCTTAAAAGGGCGAAAAGCTGAGCATTCTGGATTTAGGATCGAGCGCAGCACTCCTCGGATCGATCGCACTTTCGCTCGAGTGACTGCGACCAGGGATCAAACGCATGCATGCACTCGTGCGCACAATAGTTAAGCTCGAGCGCACAAGACCTCGGATCGAGCACACTCAAGCGTGTACTGCACGGCAGTAATCCTTTTCCAGCGTGGATTTGGTTTTCAGTCTCCCAATTTGATTGGGAGACTGACTTCCGGTTTTCTGAGGATTTCTAGGGTTTTTAGGGTTTTCCTAATCCCTATAAATAGGGCTCTCAACACTGTAAACAAACACCGCTTTCTAGAGTTAAAATTTTAGTAAATTGTCTGTGAAGCTTAGAAGATCATGAGCGGCTAAACCCAATTGTGGGGTATTGATGTAACCATTTCCAAGTACAATGGTTTGATTGTATTTAATTTCTAATTTTCAATTTTTGCATGTTGATTGTATAACTCTGAGGATTGCTATAATTGATTTCTGTTCTTTATATTAAATGCAATTGTTCTTTAATTCCAATTCAATATTAGTAAAATCTTTATCTTGTCTTAGAAATTATTTTACTATTATTAAAATCAAATCATTCTTATTTTCTGTGATTATAAAAATGATGGTTATGCAATGGTTCTTAATTGGCATGCAATCAATAGGATTAGATAGACTATACCTAGGAAAGACGGATCGTACTACACCCTAGTTTAGAGTAATTTAGGTAGACGATCCGTGCCAACCAAAGATGGGTTATGCTATTCCGTTGATTGTATGAAATTATTTTCATATGTTTTCTTGTTTAAATTATAACATCCATAGAATGAATTGCTATAATTAATTATGGTTAACCATTGATGTGCGGATAGTGGTGAAATCAATACCCTACTCTCTCTCTCTCATATATTTTACTTCCTTTATTTCCGTTTATTTTATGCACCTTAAATTCACACAAACAAATCATTCTCTTTTAATTAAGTTAATTTTAATCTTTCAAATTTTGATAATTAAACCCCTGCAGTTCTTGAGGTCCGACACCCTCAATATAGCCGTATCCTACAAAGATTCGTCCTATTGCGAGTGGTTATTTTTATTATTGATATTTTTGGTCACAAAAATACCACATCACCTTGCAGCTCTTATCTTTAATCAAATATCCAACTTTCGATTTGGAGGAAGGACTCCTTTTTCCAGGTATTCCACGATTTCCAGTTGACAATCGGGTATGGTCTCGATTGCCGAGACGGACACCATCTCGATAATGGATGAGTGTGGAAGAATTTGGATAGGCGTTTCATCTTCAGTCTCCCCATCTAATGTTGAAGCTATTCGAGCCAATCTGTCTGCTCTTTCATTCTCTGGGCTCAGAATTTTTACATTGCTGAACTTCTTAAATGAACTCTGCATTTCCTGCACTTTAGACAAGTATAACTTCATCTTTTCTCCCTTAGCTTCAAATTCACCTCGAATATGTCTGATGATGACTTGGGAATCACTTTGAACTTTCACGAATTCGGCTCCCATTTCATGAGCTAAACTGAGTCCTACCAGAACTGCCTCATACTCAGCCTCGTTATTTGTGGCTTTAAATTTTAACTTCAAAGAACCGCATAACTCTTCCCCATCGGGAGTAATCATCACTATTCCAGCTCCACCGTGCTTCTTTGTAGATGACTCATCTACATAAATTACCCATGTCTCATCACTCAGCCAGCCAGTGACATCAGGCAAATTAGTGAATTCTGCCAGAAAATCAGCTAGCGCTTGACCTTTGAGAGAGTTCCGAGGGAAAAACTCAATGTCAAATTCTCCCAGCTCAATTGCCCAGTTAGCTAATCTTCCCGACCGATCTAGCTTTCTTAACACTTTCATCAAAGGGTACTCAGTCAACACCCTTATAGTATGAGCTTGAAAGTAGGCCGGAGTTTTCTGGATGCTATAGTCAAAGCGAAAGCTAGTTTCTCCATTTGAGGATATCTTTCTTCGGCTCCCCTTAGAGCTCTGCTAATGAAGTACACAGGCCATTGAATTCTATCTTCTTCTCGAATTAATGCTACACTGACAGCTGTTGGAGATACAGCTAAGTACAGATACAACACTTCTCCAAGCATTGTCTGGCTTAGCAAAGGTGAACTCATCAGATACTTCTTTAGCTGTCCAAAGGCTTCTTCACATTCATCAGTCCATACAAAAGCCTATCGCAAGATTTTAAAAAATTGAAGACACTTATCGGTTGATCGTGAAATGAACCGATTTAGCACCGCGATGCTTACTATCAATTGCTGGAGCTGTTTCAGATTCTTTGGAGACTACATATTGTTGTGCCAAATACTACCTAAATTAATAGATAATATTTAGTACGTTTTACTCACAAGTGTAAAAGATCAAACGATAGTATAGTGCAGTAAGTACGAGATCGATCCCACGGAGATTGTTGATTTTGTTTTAGAAGTAATTAAAATACCAAATTTGTCACAAGACTGATATTGATACTAAGGAAAAGAAATAAAGATAAAAATAAGGTAAAGGTAGGGCTTTGATATCCACCACTAATCATGCTCAAATAATATAACAATATGCCAATGATCCAATCATATTATGAATACCTAATGTTTGCCAACCTAAGGGCATGGGTGTATACTCCTTAAGTTATTGATTTCCCTAAGCAACGAGTTAGGCATGGGTGTATACTCTAACTCTTTTCTTTCTCAAAGGATTTAGCATGAGTGTATACTAAGTTGTTCGTTAAGAAAGCAAAAATCTATGAAAATCGACAAACACATGAGGCCTAGGGCATGGGTGTCTACTCCCGGTTCCCCATGTTGATTAACCCAAGAATCCGATGTGAATTTCTTTTGTTACTCTTAGTAAACCCAGGACTCGGTCATCCAAATTGATTTAATTAACTAGTCCATACCACATGCATATAATGGCCAATCACACACATATGAGGAATTCAAGAAAAAAGGTATTAATCAAGTTAAGCATTACAATATGATTATCACAAAGGCGCCAATATTGAAATATTAAATAAACATAATTAGGGCTTTAATCTAGCCCTCCTTAAGAGTTAGTTACATATAATTAAAATAAAACTAAAAAGAAAAGGGAAAGAAAGAACCGAAAACAGCTCCTAGAAGTAGTCGCTAATTCCTCTCCCCAAAGTTGTCTCCTTTTAATTGTCTATTGAATTGTGAGGCTTAGAGGTCTATTTATAGGGCTTAGGAGACTCCTAGGAGCCCTATTAATCCTAGAAAATTCGTAGATTTAAGTCCTAGTCCAATTAGGATAAAGAAAACCTAAGTCCAAATCGGAATAGGATTCGTCCAGAATTGCGTTCCTATATTGCGGGGTGATTTTGGCATGGCAGCAGTCCGAATTAGGCAAATGCTATTTCACAATGATTTGTAGTATTTTGAGTTATTTTTCCAATGCCGCTTGAATAACCTCAATCGGATATTTGAGCTAGAAATTATGGTCAAAATACCGAGACGTATGCAGAATCCAATTTTGAATCCAATCCGATTTTGACTCTAATTTGAGAAATTCAGATTTAATCCTTTCCTTTATTTGATTAAACTTAACCATGGTTGGTTAAGCTTAACCATATCTTCTAGGTCTTCCCAATTTGCCCTTTAAGCTTGGAAATTTTCTAGAAACGCTTTTTTTTTTTTCCAAAAACCTATAAAACAAAGAAAATACAAAAAGAAAATAAAATAGCATAAACTAACAAAACTAAGGAATTAAGAAATATAAGTTAAGGGCTAAAATATAAATATTTTGGCACTTACCACATATCTAAGACAGCTTGTATCTTCTCGGGGTTGGCTTCTATTCCTCGGCTCAACACCATATAACTGAGGAATTTCCCCGACGCGACTCCGATTGCACATTTTGAGGGATTTAACTTCATCCCATACCTCTTCAAGGTTGCAAACATCTCTTGCAAGTCGAGTGCATAGTTTTGTGGTAGCACACTCTTGACTAGTATGGCATCAACATATACCTCCATATTTCATCCGATCTGATCTCGGAACATTTTGTTAACCAGTCTTTGGTATGTTTCCCCTACATTCTTCAAACCAAAGGGCATGACTTTGTAATAGTACAAGCCTCGGTCAGTTATAAATGCAGTTTTCTCACGATCTTCTGGATGCATGTATATCTGGTTATAGCTAGAGAAAGCGTCCATGAAGCAGAGTAAGCCATACCCAGCTGTCGAGTCAACCAATGCATCGATGCGGGGTAATGGGAAGCTGTCTTTTGGACAAGCTTTGTTGAGGTCTGTCAAATCCACGCACATCCTCCACTTCCCATTGGACTTGTTGACCAATACTACATTGGCTAACCAATCAGGATAATAAACTTCCTCAATGAAACGAGCCTTGAAAAGCTTTTCTAGTTCTTCAGCTATAGCCATAGTTCGCACAGGAGTGAACTTTCTTCTCTTTCACTTCACCGGCTTCACACTCGGATCCACATTGAATTGGTGGAGAATGTCTTCAGGACTGATTCCTGGCATATCATCAGGAGTCCACACGAAAACTTCCAGGTTTCGTAGAAGGAAGGTAACAAGACCGTCTCGGACCTTGGGACTGATCTGTGTCCCAATCATCAAAATTCTGCCTTTACCAACCACCACGTCTTATAGTGGCTCAGCTGGCTCACCCTTTGGCTCATTCTTGCCTTTACCACCTATTGTATCAATTACAATAGGAGTTGGGTCCGAGGCCTTCTTGAGAGATGTATTGTAACATCTTCTCGTTTGAGTCTGATCCCCCTTCACTTCTCTGACTCCTTCTTTTGTCGGGAACTTCATCATCAAGTAGTAAGTTGAAGTTACGGCCTTCAACTTATTCAAAGCAGGATGACCGATGATGGCATTGTAGGCACCGGGTAGGTCAACGACCAAAAAATCTACCATTACAGTCTTCTGCTTGGGTGCCGTCCATGTTGTTACATGAAGTGAAATAAGGCCAATCGGTTGGACTTACTCCCCTGCAAATCCGACCAGGGGAGAACCAAATGGTTTAATCCTATCACGATCAATACCCATTTGCTTAAAAATCAGCCAATACTAGACATCGGCCGAAGTTCCATTATCCACCAAAATTCGATTGATCATATGGTTGGTCATCGTCACTATTACTACTAGCGGATCGTCATGTGGCTGCATTACCCACTGGCATCTTCTTCAGAGAAAGAAAGGATCATTGAGTCTTTCCTTGCAACCTTAGAAGGTCTTTGCACTGAGAGGACCTCTTCAGTTTGTGTTTTCCTCGCATAAGCCTTCCTGGCTGAGTTGGACTGTTATCCACCAACTATTCCTCCGTAAATAGTGTGGATTTCACCTACTACTGCTTGGTCCCGAGGTGCTCTCGGATCCTCTCTTGGATCATTGTCTCGATCACATCTCGGCTCTCGTCTCCCTGTGTCTCGGTTCACATCCAATAGGAGGGACTGTTGGTGAACCGTATCTTCATTGCTCCCTCCTGCAAGGAATCTCACAAGCCTTCCATTTATGATGAAGGTTTCGATTTCCTGTCGTAGGGTTACCTAATCTTCCGTCAAATGCCCATGATCATTATGATACTCACAGAACTTTGTTCGATCTCGCTTCCTCGGATCACCCCACAACTTAGTCGGCCACCTGAAAGCTAGGTCCCTTCTAATCTCCATGAACACTTCATTGACACCGGCATTCAAGGGCGTGAACCTTCAATCTTCGTGTCTCCAGGGTTTTATCTTCGGAAAGGATGGTACAACCTTCTTACCCACTTTCTTTTGGAGCTTTCCTTCTTTCGGAGTGGACGTTGCGGGTAGTTCCTTCTTCTTGTCCTCCTTTGCTCGGTCTTCCTCCTCTTGACCTTTCGTTAGAGCCACAATCATGTCCTCCTGATTGATGTACTCCTCCGTCTTATTGATGAACTGGCGAAGAGTTATCTCCATCGAATTCTTTAATACTTCGGCCATCAGTGGCCCATTTGGCCTGACTTAGTGCCATAATGCAGATAGTACCATTCGATCATTTGGGCTCTCCACCAACAGCTTCTCTCTATTAAATCTGAGCATGAAATCCTTCAAGCTCTCTTCCTTTCCCTAACGAAGGGATAGTAAACAAGCTGAGTGCTTCTTCCTTTTCTAGGTCGCCAAGAATTGGCTTATGAAAAGGCACCCGAGTTCTTTGAAACTATCTACTGACTTGGCGGGCAATCTGGCGAACCAATCCTTGGCAACTCCTACCAAGGTAAGGAGAAATATTCTGCATGCGATTTCATCCGGAGTTCTACGAAGGGAAAAATGAGCATGGATGCTTTCTATATGTTCAGAAGGGTCACCATTACCATCAAACTCTTTGACACGAGGCATTTTGAAGTTGTCAAGTAAGGGGAAGCCCAACACTTGATTAGTGAAGGGCAGATTGGTGTTGTCCATAAGCTCTCCAGTAAGGCTTTTCTCCTCCTTGATAGCCAACTTCCGAGTTAGCTCTTCATTCTTTTTTTTGAGATCTTCCATGTCAGCATTAATTTGGCCCTCATTTCGCCCATCATGGTGGTCGTCTTGGCAAGACTGCTCCCGTCGAGGCCTAGTATGCTGAGACCTCTCCGGGTTCTCCTGCTTGCGACGTTCCTCATTCTGGACAGTTATATGATGGCTGGCTTGAACTGAACTCGCATCCTCTTTGCGATGCGAATCTACAATCAGCTTTCCCCTGCGGATCTCCGCACGCCTCTCCTTCTCACGCCTCTCTTCACGCTTCTTTGCTAGCCTTTCCTCGCGCTCTTGGTCCCTCCAGCTATTGTGGCCTTCAGCAACCGTGAGCCTTGTGGCTAGGTCTTCATTCTGCTTCTTCAGGGCCTTCATAGACTCGGTCATCTGCTTCATGAACTTGCCTAGGTTGGGTGGTGCTGGTGCACCGGAGGTGCCTGCAGTAGAACATGTGGTCACCATGTAGGATTAATGGATGGTAAGAACTAATGAAAATCGAGTCCCACAGACGGCGCAAAACTGTTGAAGCATTGCTTTCCTGCTGGTAACGTGGCACACTTGCCGAGTCCGAGTTCACTAACACTCAAGAGATTTGACTGCACAATAAAGAAAAAGAGAAGGATTGAAGAGACTGAGGGTGAGCTGGCGGGGACACTCCGATGCCTAAGTCAGAATTTGAGAGAGAGTGTATAAGCAACAAAGAAAAGCTTAAGAGCCAAAGTTGCGCTTACCCAAATATGAAGAAATGATCTGTCTTTTATAGGTATAAAGTAGTGGAAGTCCCCTAACCAATGACTTACGCTTCCCTGAGTTTTTGCGATGCAGTTACTAACAAGGGATTTGAGTGGTTATCCTTACCGAGAGATCTTAGGGGATTAAGATCGTAGGATTTGGTATTTCAGATAGATGTGATAGCTTTTGTATGGATAAGATCACTTATCTATTTAGCAGCTGTATCTCCCAAGATATCCCAGTTATCCTTGCTACCTAGACCTGTGTGTCCTGAGTTAGTCTTAGACTTAACAGTCTCGGCTTGAAGGGTCTCGGATCTAAAGGTCTCAGACCTGTAGGTCTCGGATATATAGGTCTTGGACCTTTAGGTCTCGGATATATAGGTCTCGAATCTCGGGGTCTTGAACTTGGTTACCCGAATCCTTATTGGGCTTGGACCTTTCCATTGTTAGACCGGGCCCGAGGATTGCCGGGCATTTAATGGTTTGATCTATGACCCAACATTAACCAAACTTCAACTTCGTAAAAAGATGATGATTTGAGTCCGTTATGTATGAATTATTTTTAATTATAAAATAAACATGATATATAAATGTGGGTTTGCAAAAGTTCTGAAACATCATTTGAAAATCCATATGCTTTTTTAAGCAATTAATTGTTTTAGAAAAGCTTGATTGTGTTAAGATCTACATTTAAAAAAATAAAAAATAAAAAATAAAAATTATTGAGAGATTGTGGTAGCATCTAGATGAAAAAATTATTTGTAAAGCTTATATGTCATTCAATGTACATGGTTTAGTATGAGCTGACTCATGGTATGTTATAGTGATAGTGGGGAGCATTTTCTTCACAGCAGTCTAAAGAAAGCTGTGGTTATCAATTTGAATGAAAATACTGTAAGCCTTATTACTCTTTTCCTCTTTATGTTAATATTTATTTTGACCTTATGTTCTAGAAATTAATGCCCAAATCAGATTTTGAAAGCTGACTAACTTTAGAGTAATTTAAGTGCTCTCATGTTTTTACATTTATCTGGTTAGTGGTGAAATACTTTGAGATCATATCCAATATCTTGCCAGAAGGCCTTTGTTTAATAATTTATGTGGCTACCTGATGTACAAATTTAATTGTACTCGCAAGTGCACGAGTCGTGTGCAATATAGCGTGTGTGCAAGTGCGAGGTCGATCCACAGGGATTTGTGTTGTGTAAACCAATTTCTATTTAAACCAACTCTATTTTAACCTAGTTCCGAATTTTGTGATTTTTGTCGTGCAAAATAAAACATAAACTAAAAAAAATAATGAAATAAAATGGTAAAGAACACTAAGGTTTTAGAATTCACTTCGCCAAATCTTAACTCTATATTCTCGTATTTGTTCCTACAATCGAAAAACTATATTCGATGTTTTACAAATATCAAGTTTAAATCATTCAATGAATCCACCCATTTTTACAAATCACAATAAATATCCGATTCGAAATTAAATCATCCTATGTATCCGTTTGGTTAATGAATCACAACGGATATCCGATTTCAATCGAATGATTTGATGTATCCGAAGGATGAAACACATCAAATATCCAACTCCAACACATAATAGTTCATCACATTCAATTAAAAGATATAAATCAAGCAATTGAATGAAAATCTACAACATCCTTATTCGAAGGCAAAATTGTATAAACAAAATACGAGAATACATGAGTTTGTCAATGACGAAGCTTCATCTTCAACCTTAGTTGAAAGATTTAGCCTCTCATGATAACAAAAATAATCACAAATTGAATTGTCATCATCGAAAGAATAAAACTTACAATGGAAAACAAAGCAAAAGCTTCCCCACGGCAATACGTCGTAATTCAGCTTAAAACGGCCTCCTCCAATTGTGAGGCTTAGAGGTCTATTTATATGGCTTAGGAGAGCCCTAGAAGCCCTAGTAATGCTAGGAATTTCGGAGATTTAAGTCCAAGCCCAATTAGGATAAAGAAAACCTAAGCCCAAATCGGAATAGGATTCGCCCAGAATTGCGGTCCTATCTTGCGGCGTGATTTTGGCCTTGCGGCGCTCCGAATTGGGAAAATGCTATTTCACAATGAATTGTAGTAGTTTGAGTTAGCTTTCCAATGCCGCTTGAATCACCTCAATCGGATATCTGAGATGAAAGTTATGGGCAAAATACCGAGACGTATTCAGAATCCAATTTTGCATCCAATCCGATTTGACTTCAAATTGAGAAATTCCGAATTAATCCTTTCCTTTATTTGATTAAACTTTAACCATGATTGGTTAAGCTTAACCATATCCTCTAGGTCTTCCCAATTTGCCCCTTTAAGCTTGGAATTTTTTCCAGAAATGCTTTCTTTTCTTCCAAAAGCCTATAAAACAAAGAAAATACAAAAAGGCAGTAAAATGTCCTAATTAACCAAAACCAAAGGATTAAAACATGCAAGTTAAGGGCTGAAAATATAAATATTTTAGCACTTATCACTACCTTTATGTCAAATTTTAATTGTCAATTTATCCCAAAACATACAGGCTCTGCAAGTTGGACAAAGGCAAATCTAGCTCAATTCCACTGCCAACAACTCAGACCCCAATGATGCCATTTCTTGAAATACAGTACCCTTAGCCCGCTTCACCTGTAAAACTATTGGGTCATGCTGGATGGTTGCTACTATTGAGATAGCAAGTGTATAGCAAGGTTTTTTTGCATTCAATTTTTTTTTTTAACAGTAAGCTGTAGTTTGAGATGCTGCTGGTTGCTTGGTTTGCTATGTGATGGTTTGGCTGATGTAGTTTGTTACTTTGCTGGTTGTAATCTGTATAGTTGTAGTGTTCAGGAAGCTTGTTTTCCTGGTTGTATCCATTAACTTTTTTAAATGAAAGATTTATTAATAAAAGAACAACTTGGAAAGGTGAAAAGCTTTATGCTTTATCATTCCTTTTTACGTTGGTTTATCTTTGTTCATCGAGCAGGCAGTAGTGAGGAAGAGTCCAGATGAAAAAAAAAAATAGCAATTAAATCAATGCAAAATGCCTAGAAAATTATGGCATCATAATTCACCGGAAACACAATCGGCAAAGCTTCAAATTAGGTGAGTTTTAGATTTTTCTGGCAAAGCTTGAAACATAGGCAGCGCCGGCAAAGCTTCAGATTTTTACCGGTATAGGATATTCTCTAGCATCTCTGCTGACGCTGGAATAGAAATTCAGAGGACACCGGGACAGGAGGATGCGCCAGCGTCCTCTTTTGATGCTGGCAAAGGTTACTGTGCCGGCATCGACAGAGAACGCCAACATAGCTACTTTATCCGTCGTCCTTCGAGGACGTTGGTGCATCCTCATCTACCGGCATCGACAGAGGACGCCGGCACATCCATCTCTACCAGCGTCAATAGATAATACCGGCACAACTTCCTTCTCCGGCGTTTGCAAAAGACACTGGCGCATCCTCATCTGCCGGCGTCGATAGAGGACGCCAGCGCATCCATGTCTGCCGGCGTCAGTAGATAACACCGGCACAACTTCCTTCTCCGGCGTTTACAGAAGACACCGGCATCCTCCTCTACCGGCGTCGACAGATCATGCTGGCACATATTCCTTCTCCGGTGTTTGTAGAAGATGCCGTCCTTGATATTATCTTCACTAGCGTTTGCTCAAAACGACGGAAAAAAGCGTTACCGACACTGTTTAACCCGACGTTAACACCAAACGCCAAGAATACAATTCCCGACGTTTGTTTTCTCTTCCCTAGGGCATTTTAGGCGCCGGGAGAACCTTTTTTTTTTTTTTTGGTAGTGACATTTAACCACATCTATAAGCAGGGTTGTCAATTTTTGACATGATCAGTGAATCCAACACGTAATTGGTAGGTTAGGGTTGAAGGGTCTAACACATTTAATTAAATGGGTTAGACCCATAAATGCTATAAATTGTTCTGCTCCTACTGATTATTATTCACCACATATAGACTTATAATCCAGATCACATTTAATCACGTCTATAATTAGGACTATCAATTTTTGACATGATCTGTGAATCCAACACGAAATTGGCAAGTTTGGGTTGAAGGGTCTAACCCATTTAATTAAATGAGCCGGATCATGGTTGACTTTTATAGTCTTATACCTACGTCTTGAACCCGAACCCGACACGTGAACACAAATTGACACCCCTATATTTACAAGGAAAGAATCAAGCTCAAATTGTAATACCCTGACCTAAACTAGGGTTTAGAAATTCTTAATCAAGACCAATGGATTTACAAAAAAAACAAAGTTTGGCATGAAAAGTATGAGAAATGAGCATGAAATAACACTTGTGACATTTTTTTTTGGCCTAAGTGATCGATCACTATCAAACCTTAGGTGATCAATCACCCTAATGTTGTGATTGTTCAGAAACCCTTCTAAATAGCTATCACTTCTCACTAATGGTGAAATAATTAAAGGAAAAAAAAAAACATACAGAAATTAAGTCCACAAATATCAATCATAGACTCTATTCACACAGTTTCCAGCCACCAATAATTTTTCACTAGCACACAAGCTAAAAGATGATAAATGCTAATTAGAGAATGACGATGGGACTCAGACTTGAACTAAATTTCATATCTCTTTTATTGAATGTTCTTTCTCAAGTTTGCTCATACATCAAGCCTCTCTTCCCTTGGTTGAATTAGCCCCATTTTATATGTGCCTACAAGAAAAGGGTCAATGGGCTGCCAAAGTAGGTTCTCATCTGGGCCATCACTCATCATCGGGATGGTGACACGTTGGCCATAGGGATTGACCCAGCATGGCCTTTGCAGGGGCGAGCCCACCGGTTGTACTATAACAGGTAGTTCCCATGCTCTCTCCAACGAAGGTGGGCTTGATTGGACGCTTGCCTGTTACGAATAGACAAGTACTTTTCTTGATGGGACATCTGCTTGTGATTGAGTTAGGAATTGTACAAGCGAGGTATGGTACCCCGTATGGATCTTTTGTACCGTTCGTTGGGTGTAGTGAAATGGTTCGGCTTGCGTGGCTTGGCTTGCTTGTGGTTCGGTAATGACGAAGCCCCCCCGAGTTCGGTACGGAACCTTACCCTGTTCAAGGTGGTTCATCTCAAACTGCCTCAATGCTAACAACTTGTATCCTGACAAGGGACTTCAGATGGGCTTGCTTCTGGTTTGAGGTTCGTGAGTCTCTAATGAGTTGATTTAAGGATAATGGACTCTTATTGGTTTTCTCCCCAACAGACTCATAAATATAAAATTAAAACAAGCACAAATTAGATGGTGAGAAGATCTTAATATCAAATTTTAACTTAGCACCAGAATATCTGCACTAGAAACCATATACTAATATACTTATAATAAAAGAGCAAATAAGATATAATAAAAACTTCATCAACAGCATATGTTATTTATAGTAGCTATAGAAAACACATGATTAAGCATGCATGTATTTATCGATATCCCATTTATGAATGCCTTTTTTTCCTGAAGTGTTAGTGTTGTGACTTTCAACCTATCATCAATATGTGTGGGCCCCATTGGTTTTCTCTTTTCCTTGTGGGTTTTGGAGATCTCACTCTAAGTCTAACTCGTATATGGTTTTTTTTTCCTAGTTTGTCTTGTATTTGGTTTTGGAGACCTACTTGTACTATGATTGACTTGACCGACTTAGGAGCACTATTTAAAGACATGTTTAGCCTTTTGTGTGTGTGCCACAAGCTGAATAGCTTCAATTAGTCTGGGACAAAACGTGAGAGAGATATCAAAAATGTGTGCAAGGGCAACAAACATAAGGGAGTGCCGCACAAGGGAATTAGAAAAGCCAAGTGTGGTGTTTTCTTCTTGGTGTTTTTGGGGGAGCCAAAAATAAGTAATTAGAAGAAATAGGTGCTGCAGAGTGAGAGAAGAAAATAGAGATCAACCACCATCTCTTCTAGCAAAAGAATAGTTTGTACTTCTATCTTTTGTATTCTATTTTGGGAATAATCTCTCTTGTGTGGTAGTGAGATTTTGGTGTATTGGGGCTTTGGGATCGGATTGATTTTTTCTCTACTATTCTTGTACTCCATCTTTTGATAGTGGATTTTCTCCGGATCATCTCCACTAGTGGATGTAGGCTTATTAAGCCGAACCACTTAAATCTTGGTGTCATGTGTTGATTGCCTAATCTTTGTTATTCCACGTTCTTATTTTTTGCATCTCACGGGTCTTGGGTAACATGATTAATTTCCTAACAACTGGTAGCAAAGCTTTTGGATTGAGTGGGAGTGATGGCAGTAGAAGAAGGAAAGATAGGAATCGAAAAATTCAATGGCATAGATTTCAAGTACTGGAAGGTGCAGATTGAACATATTCTTTATGGGAAAGACCTCTGTCAACCTTTTTTGGGAGAACAACCTGACGACATGTATGATAACGAGTGGGCTCTTCTTCACCATAAAGCCCTAGCAGTTATCAAGTTATCATTGTCAAAATCAGTTGCACACAACGTTGTAAAGGAGAAGACCACAACAGGTCTAATGGCAGCTTTATCAAGTATGTATGAAAAACTGTCGACTAACAATAAGGTGCATCTGATGAAGAAATTGTTCAACCTAAAGATGGCGGAAGGGGCTTCGATAGCACAACATCTCAATGAGTTCAACACCATCACAAATCAATTGTCCTTGATGAAAATTTATTTTGATGATGAGATTCACGCATTGATCGTCTTGGCGTCTTTGCCAAATAGCTGGGAAGCCATGAGGATGGCTGTGAGTTACTCTACAGGGAAGAGTAAACTGAGCTATGAAGACGTCAGGGATTTGATTCTCATTGCAGAGGTTCACAGAAGAGATGTGGGTGAAGCCTCTTTTTCTGGTCCTGCTTTAAACCTCAAGACTCAAGGCAGAGGAGAAGACAGAAACTCTGGTCAAGGCAGATCAAAATCCTTGAAAGGGAGAAGCAAATCCAAATTCGAACAACCCGAATGTTGGAACTGTGGCAAGACAGGCCATTTCAAGAAAAACTGTAGAGAGCTAAAGAAGAAGGCTGATAACAACACCGCAAATGTCGTGGTAATAGAAGAAGTCCATGATGCCCTACTTCTATCTGTTGAGAGTCCTCTTGATTCTTGGGTCTTGGACTCAGGAGCTTCTTTTCATACCACACCGATCCATGAAGTTCTTGAAAATTATGTGGATGGAGATTTTCGGAAAGGTGTATTTGGCTAACGGAACGGCGCTAGATGTTGTGGGCCTAGGCAGTGTTCACATTAGAGTCCATAGTGACTCGATATAGAAGTTACAAAAGGCCAGGCATATCCCAAGGTTGAAAAAGAACCTGATTTTAGTGGGACAGCTTGATGATGAAGGCATTCAATTCATTTTCACGGTGGAAAGTCGAAGGTCGGCAAGGGAGCTAGGATTTTGGCTCGTGGTCATAAGACAGGTACTCTCTATATGACCACGAACAACAAGGATACAATTGCTATTGCAGATATGGGTGCTGACTCAAAACTATGGCACCTAAGGCTTAGGCACATGAGCGAGAAAGGGATGGAGGTACTTATGTCAAAGGGGAAACTACCGAAGTTGAAGTCTAATTTGTGTGAAGGTTGCATCCTAGGGAAGTAAAAGAATGTGAGTTTCATGAAAGTTGACAAAGCACCTAAGCTTGGAAAGCTGGAACTGGTACACAAGAATTTGTGGGGTCCCACACTAGTGGCATCTCTTGGAGGCTCGCAGTATTACATCACATTTATTGATGACTCAAGCAAAAAGGTATGAGTTTATTTCTTGAAAAGTAAATCTGATGTATTTTAGACTTTTAAGAAATGGAAGGCCATGGTTGAGACTGAAACGGACTTGAAGCTCAAGTGTTTGAAATCAGACAATGGAGGAGAATATGAAGATAGGGGTTTAAACAGTTTTGCGCAGTGAATGGGATTAGAATGGAGAAAACTATCCCAGAAACGCCACAGCATAATGGCATGGCTGAGCACATGAACATGACCCTCAATGAGCGTGCTAGGAGTATGATGTTGCATGCTGGGTTACCAAAGACTTTCTAGGTTGATGTAGTGAGCACTGTTGCATATATGATAAATAGGGGGCATTCCGTTCCCCTGAGCCATAGACTACCAGAAGAAGTCTGGAGTGAAAAAGAGGTAAATCTTTCACCTCTGAAAGTTTTTGGTTGTGCTTCATATGTCCATGTTGATTTTGACGCTTGGAGTAAACTAGATGCTAAATCTAGAAAGCATTTCTTCATTGGAAATGGAGATGAGACCTTTGGTTATCGGTTTTGGGATGATCAAAACCCGAAGATCATTAGAAGTCGGAATGTGATTTTTAATGAGTGTGCTATGTACAAATATGAGTCAAGTGAACCTGAAGTTACAGAGTAGGAACCAAAGAAGTCTGAGTTTGTTAGCATAGATGAGCTTTCTGAAAGTACAGTGCAGAAAGAGAAACAATTCATGGAGGTGGAGCTTGATGAAAAGTGTTCACTCACGATGAATGTGATGACAGAGAATCTTCAAGAGACTCACAACACCGGGAAGAGTCTTATTCTTTAGCAAGAGGCAAAGAGAAACATGATCAAAAATCACCAGAAAGGTATGACTTTGAGAATATGGTTTCTTTTGCTCTAACAGCTTGTAGTGGATATCCATCATCTATTTATAATGGTACGCTGAAAGAGGTGGAGTTACTACGTAGAGGTCAAACTTGGGAATTGGCAAAATTACCCAACAGAGAGAAGGCTAAAGGGTACAAATGGGTCTACTGGAAGAAAAAGTCATTAGAGAAAGTTGTATGGTCTACGGGACTGGTAGGAAAGCATGGTGTTATGTCTAAACCAGGTCCTATGCTCAAATTCAAGAGGCATTTGGACTTGAGTGACACTTATGGAGTTTGATTGCCCTTAAGGGTTGAGGCGGAGACATTCGGAGGAGATTTGTTTGTTAGACTTGATGGGTTTCAAGTCAAGGTGGAGATTGTTAGTGTTGTGACTTTCAACCTATCATCAACATGTGCGGGCCCCATTGGTTTTCTCTTTTCCTTGTGGGTTTTGGAGATCTCACTCTAAGTCTGACTCGTATTTGGTTTTTTTTCCTAGTTTGTCTTGTATTTGGTTTTGAAGACCTACTTGTACTAGGATTGACTTGATTGACCTAGAAGTACTATTTAAAGGCATGTTTAGCCTTTTGTGTGTGTGCCACAAGCTGAATAGCTTCAATTAGTGTGGGACAAAACATGAGAGAGAGATATCAAAAGTGTGTGCAAGGGTAGCAAACACAAGGGAGTGCCGCACAAAGGAATTAGAAAAGCCAAGTGTGGTTTTTTCTTCTCGGTGTTTTTGGGGGAGCCAAAAACAAGTGATTAAAAGAAAAAGGTGCTGCAGAGTGAGAAAAGAAAATGGAGATCAGCTGCCATTTGTTTCAGCAAAAGAAAAGTTTGTACTTCTATCTTTTGTATTCTATTTTGGGAATAATATCTCTTGTGTGATGGTGAGATTTGAGTGTTTTGGGGCTTTGGGATCTGAGTGATTTTTTTCTCTTCTATTCTTGTACTCCATCTTTTGATAGTGGATTTTCTCCGGGTCTCTCTGCCAGTGGATGTAAACTTGTTAAGCCAAACAACTTAAATCTTGGTGTTGTGTGTTGATTGCCTAATCTTTGTTATTCCGCATTCTTCTTATTTTTCGCATCTCATAGGTCTTGGATAATAGGATTAATTTCCTAACAACTAGTATCAGACCTTTTGGTTCGAGTTGGAGCGATGGCAGTTGTTAAGTGCCAAAATATTCATATTTTTATCCCTTAACTTACATGTTTAATCCTTTAGTTTTAGTTAATTCATGTTATTTTACTTCCTTTTTGTATTTTCTTTGTTTTATAGGTTTTTGGAAGAAAAGAAAGCGTGTCTGGAAAAGTTCCAAGCTTAAAGGGCAAATTGGGAAGACCTAGAAGATATGGTTAAGCTTAACCAATCGTGGTTAAGTTTAATCAAATAAAGAAAATGATTAATTCGGAATTTCTCAAATTAAAGTCAAAATCGGATTGGATTCAAAATTGGATTCTGCACGTATCTCGGTATTTTGACCATAACTTTTAGCTAAAATATCAGTTTGAGGTGATTCAAGTGGCATTGGAAAGCTAACTCAAAATTATACAAATCATTGTGAAATAGCATTTTCTTAATTCGGAGCGCCGCAATACCAAAATCTCCCTGCAAGATAGGAACACAATTTTGGGCGAATCTTATTCCGATTTGGACTTAGGTTTTCTTTATCCTAATTGGACTTGGACTTAAATCTCCTAAATTCCTAGGATTACTAGGGCTTCTAGGACTCTCCTAAGCCCTATAAATAAACATCTAAGCCTCACAATTCAATGGACAATTGGAAGGAGACAACTTTGGGGAGAGGAATTGGAGGCTACTTCTAGGAGCGGTTTTCGGTTCTTTCTTTATCTTTCTTTTGTCTTTTATTTTAATTATGTGTAACTAACTATTTAGGAGGGCTATTTAATATTTCAATATTGGTGCCTTTGTGATGATCATGTTATGATATTTAACTTGATTAATTCATGTTTTCATGAATTCCTCATATATATGTGATTGACCATTATATGCATGTGGTATGGACTAGTTAGTTAAATCAATTTGGATGAACGAGTTCTGGGTTTAACATAAGTAACAAAAGTAATCCACGTCAGATTCTTGGGTTAATCAACATGGGGAACCGAGAGTATACACCCATGCCCTAGGCCTCATGTGTTTGTTGATTTCCACAGAATATATGATTTCCTAAAGAACAACTTAGTATATACCCATGCTAAATCATTTAAGAAAGAAAAGAGTTAGAGTATACACCCATGCCTAACTCGTTGCTTAGGAAAATCTATAGCTTAAGGAGTATACACCCATGCCCTTAGGTTGACAAACATTAGATAGATATAACATGATCAAAGCATTGACATATTGTTATATTATCTAACTATGATTAGTGGTGGATATCAAAGCCTTACCTTTAGCTTTTCATTTATCTTTATTATCTTTTTATTTCTTTTTCATAATATCAATTCAGTGACAAGTTGATATTTTTAATTAATTCTAAATAAAATCACAATCCTCATGGGAACGATCTCGTACTTGCTGCACTATACTATTGTTTTGATCTTGTGCACTTGCGAGTTAAAACGTACTAAATATTATCTATTGATTTAGGTAGTATTCAGCACAATAGCAGTAGAATAAGAAAGATAGGAATCGAAAAATTCAACGACATAGAATTGTTATGAGTGCACTTGTGACTGTTGTGTCACACATTGAGAAAATATAAAAGAAAAGAGTGCTTAATATACCAAAGTGGACATTAGCCTATTAGCTTAGGCTTTGGGGCTAGGGTTGTGTTCAATTATGTATATTAATATACTATTGATAAAAACTCCATAACCGCTTTAATCTCTCAACAAATGTTATCAGAGCCATGGTTACCTTCTTGGGACGAGTGTCTAGACGCGTCGGGTTTAAAGTTGTCTCCATCCGCAACTCTTGACGTGAGACATGATGTACAAATTTAATTGTACTCGCAAGCGCACGAGTCGTGTGCAATATAGCGTGTGTGGAAGTGCGAGGTCGATCCACAGGGAATTGTGTTGTGAAAACTAATTCTTATCTAAACTAATCTTATTTTAACCTAGTTTCGAATTTCATGATTTTTGTCGTGCTAAAACAAAACATAAACTAAAGAAAATGATTAAATAAAATGGTAAAGAACACTAAGGTTTCAGAATCCACATCGCTAAATCTTAACTCTATATTCTCATATTTGTTCATACAATCGACAAACTATTGTGCTCAAACTGTTGTTCGATGTTTTACAAATATCAAGTTTAAATCATTCAATGAATCCACCCATTTTACAAATCACAACAATTATCCGAATTGAAATTAAATCATCCTATGTATCCGTTTGGTTAACGAATCACAACGGATATCCAATTTCAATCGAATGAATTGATGTATCTGAAGGATGAAACACATTAAATATCCAACTTCAACAATGATAGTTCATCACATTCAATTAAAAGATATAAATCAACCAATTGAATGAAAATCTACAACATTCTTATTCGAAGTCAAAATTGTATAAACAAAATACGAGAATACATGAGTTTGTCAATGACGAAGCTTCATCTTCAACCTTAGTTGAAAGATTTAGCCTCTCATGATAACAATAACAACCAAAAATTGAATTGTCATCATCGAAAGAATAAAACTTACAATGGAAAACAAAGCAAAAGCTTCCCCACGGCAATACGTCGTAATTCAGCTTAAAACAGCCTCCCCCAATTGTGAGGCTTAGAGGTCTATTTATATGGCTTAGGAGAGCCCTAGAAGCCCTAGTAATCCTAGGAATTTCGGAGATTTAAGTCCAAGCCCAATTAGGATAAAGAAAACCTAAGCCCAAATCGAAATAGGATTCGCCCAGAATTGCGGTCCTATCTTGCGGCGTGATTTTGGCCTTGTGACACTTCGAATTGGGAAAATTCTATTTCACAATGAATTGTAGTAGTTTGAGTTATCTTTCCAATGCCGCTTGAATCACCTCAATCGAATATCTGAGATGAAAGTTATGGTCAAAATACCGAGACGTATTCAGAATCCAATTTTGCATCCAATCCGATTTGACTTCAAATTGAGAAATTCCGAATTAATCCTTTCCTTTATTTGATTAAACTTTAACCATGATTGGTTAAACTTAACCATATCCTCTAGGTCTTCCCAATTTGCCCCTTTAAGCTTGGAATTTTTCCAGAAACGCTTTCTTTTCTTCCAAAAGCCTATAAAACAAAGAAAATACAAAAATGCAGTAAAATGACCTAATTAACCAAAACCAAATGATTAAAACATGCAAGTTAAGGGCTGAAAATATAAATATTTTAGCACTTATCAAGACACTCTTGGAAATGTAAAAAGACTCACAAGCGAAGGGAAGTTGGATCAATGTGAAAAGACTCAGAGCACTCATAGCAGCCTCTTCAAATCCACTTTTTGGTTAAATTGGCTCACCAATTTAACCAAAATGGCTTAAATGTATACTTTTCAGCTTCACCATTATAACAAAAAAATTTGGTGAGGTGA
Organism: Corylus avellana; assembly: GCF_901000735.1. NCBI lineage: Eukaryota > Viridiplantae > Streptophyta > Magnoliopsida > Fagales > Betulaceae > Corylus > Corylus avellana. The sequence goes on along the minus strand of NC_081541.1, from coordinate 22,159,293 downwards.
GCAGTACTCACCAAACTTAAAATTTACTATTCACTCACCTATTCATTAAACAAATATATTTTCTCTCTCTCTCTCCCTTTTTGCTTTTCATTTCTCTCTCCTTTTTTTTTCTTTTTTTTTTTTTTTTTGTTTTTGTTTTTTTACAACCTCTCTCCCCTCTTCAATGAAATCAAAGTATATATTCTCTCTCTCCCTCTCCATACGAAAAATCCCTATTTTTTTTTTAATTTTTAAATTTCCAGAACTAATATGGGAGTGGAAATTAATAACCCGACGTGTAACAATCCAAAATCAATCATGAAAACATTATCTTCTTCCAATAGAGATTAAAACTAAGAAAATAAGGGAAATATTACAAAATTTTAAAAATATTACCATTAAAATAAGACAAATATTCTTAAAATAGACCATTAGGAAAATACAAACATTCAAAAATATAAAAGTTAGAGAAAGAATAAACAAATCATTGAAAAATAATATTTAAATGAAATAATGAAAGTTGATTGTTAAAGTAGTGAGGCTGCTATGAGTGATCTAAAAATGTGAGTTGTCAAAATAACCAAAAGTATACTTTTGGTTATTTTGGTGAGTAAAATTTGGTGAGGCTGCTAGGAATGCTCTTACAAGTGAGCGAGAGATTGTTGTGAGTGCACTTATAAGTGTTGTGTCCCACATTGAGAAAATATAAAAGAAAAGAGTGCTTAATATACTTAAGTGGACCTTAGCCCATTAACTTAGGCTCTTGAACTAGAGTTGTGTTCAATTATATACATTAATGTACTCTTGATAAAAACTCTATAACGGCTTTAATCTCCCAACATATGAAGGACCTGTCATTAATTAAACCAATAGTTAAATTTAACTCTTAAAGAAAACACAGAAAATTAATTCAAGAAAAATTTTTGGTCAAATGAAAAATATTTTCCTCTAAAAAATACAAAAAATATTTTATGAAAATCATTTTATGCTGAAACAAATGGAGCCTTAATGCAATCCATTACACCATGATCTCATCTTCATCAAGATGGATGACCATTCTCAATTCTAAATTTTCCATTTTTCTAAATTTATGTGAAGTGTCAAAGGCCTGGTTAGAGTGTGTAAGCGTTGGGTCAATGGGCCCAACTACGGTCCATGAATCGGTAGGGCTTAGGTTCTGTATCGCAAATACCACTGCTTGCTCGCAGGCTATTTTAAATTACACAATTTTGCTACCTATTTCTAAGCTTATTTTATTTTATTTTAATGGTAATTTACTAACTTTAGATTGCATAAATAGGTCAAGTCATGAGTACCTAATTAACCCAAATTGAATGCTTTTATTTATTTGTTTATTTTTTGCTCTCGGTGCGGTGCTCCGGGGTTTTGCTGTAAAAACACTCTAAACCAAAAGGCGTGTTGGAGATCTCGATTTCATATACAAAAAGTATGATTTTAATCTAAATCACAAAAAATGAATTGTTTAGAATTGCAATTTTTAAAAAAGTGTGATTGTAGGTAATGAGGTTCCTTTTTGAAAACGCACAATTTTAAAAATTTATCTACGTTTTTAAAAATTACATTTTTAAATCGCACATTTTAAAAAATATCTCATATACATATATATATATATATATATATATAAAAAAAAAAAAAAAATGGCCGGGACTTAAAAATGATGTATAGGACGACCCGCAAAAAATAAGTATTTTTTCCTTGCAACTTTCCAAGTTGAATAGTAAGTCATAAGCATTTGGTTACACACGTGTCAACACTTTGATGCTAAGTCATAAGCATTTGGCAAGCCTGCACCGACACAAGTCATTCCCAACTTTCCAAGGGACAAAGACAAATTGGTTACGCACGTGTGGATGCCTCTCTTTTTTTGACCTTTTAGCAAAATATTTAATTTAGCCCTTAATTAGCACATATTCGATTTTATTTTTTAACCCCACAACGAAACCTAATCATTTGTTGGCTTTTGAGGAACATGGATGAAATTAAGTTCTGACAACGATTTTTTTTTTTGGGACATGAAGTCGGATTCTTATAAATGAGTAATGCTATAAGTCTTTTTAGAGTTTTCTTTGAGTTATTTTAAATGTGATGTGGCTTTTAAAATTACTAATATATCAAAAGCTAATAAATCACATATCAAATTCAACGGTAATTTTAAAAGCCACATCACATTTTGGATGACTCTAAGAAGACTTATAGCATTACTCCTTATAAATTTATCATTGAGTTTATATGGGTTTCAAAAAGATAAATGTTATAGTATAATAAAAAGATTATTTTTGGCCTATAAAAGTCTTAGGTGGCAAGAGATCATAGGTCACATTGACAGTTGCTATGGCCTCATCCACTAATGACCCTGTGACCTTTTGCTACTTAGGACTTTTATGGACTAAAAATAGTCTTTTTATTATACTATAGCATATCTATTTCAAAAATTTAGTGGTGAATTTGCAAGAATCAGATGAGAGGACGAATGGAAAGAAAAATAATAATTTCTCATGACTATTTGGCTCTTAGGAGGGACCAAGTAGTACCATTCATATATATATATACACTATGGGTATTAAATTTGCTACCTAAAAATGGGTATCAATATGATGTGTAGTTTATTCATTGATACTCGTAGCTTTTTCTTTTATATATATAAAAGACTAGTGAAAACACAAAAATAATATCATAAGAATAGGTAACATTCCTCTAATGCAGGGAAATGTCCAAAAGAGGTGGTGGAGGCAATAGAAATTGTTCAAAAAAATGTAGGAAGATGGATGCACGAGACTCAAGTAAAAGTCTAACGCGTAGAGTGCATCACATTGATCCTTTACTTTTAGAGGTTGTTTTTCATTGGCTTGAAAAAAAAGGGTGTCTATTGAAGCAAGATTTGATTGATGTGTGAAAAATGTAAGAATATTTTATATGAAATATAAAAAAAATTTAGTTTTATAGTTATTATTTTATTTAAATATTAGTAAAATGTAATTAATGTGATATAAAAAAGTAAGAATTTTATAATTGAATTTGAGATAAATAGTATGAGTCAATTGACAAACAACCCCTTAAACTTTCTCTCTCTCTTTTGACATTTGAACCCACAAACGCATTAAAAAAAAAAAAGAGATAACTTCACTTAGGCCTCTTAAATTACTATCCGATTTGAGAAATTCCCCAACTTCAAAACCTCTCAAGTTGGACCCATAAACTTTTAATTGCAATCAATTTGAACATTTACATCAATTTTTACGGTTAAAATCCTTAAAAAGACAAAATTACCTTTCAATTTTCTTTTTATTAAAAAAGATAATTTTTTTTTTATTTATTTTTTTTTTAAAAAAAAAAAGGTCACAAGGTGACCCAACCGTGGATCAACTTATGATTTTTTTTTTATAATATATATTTTTTAAGTTTTAATTTAAAATTAATGATAAATTTGAAATTTTATAAAAAAGTCAGGAATATAAATGTTATTGTCTCACTTGTAACTTTTAAAATCTGACATATGGATCTAAATTAACTGTAATTAAAAATTTAAGAGTTCAAATTAAGAGGTTTTGAAGTTTGAAATTATTTTTTTAATAATTCAAGAATTTAAAATTAAGTTATAAAAAAAAAAAAATCCACAAAATGACAAAGTAGCCGTTAACAACGAGCAAATCACTTCTTCCCACCTCAGCAATTTCAGCCAGCGTCATTTCTATAATACTGCTTTTCCCACCAAAGGAATCTCTTGAGGATCCTCTTGAAGTAACACCCACAAAATGACAAAGTAGCCGTTAACAACGACCAAATCACTTCTTCCCACCACAGCAATCTCAGCCAGCATCATTTCTATCACACTGCTTTTCCCACCAAGGGAATCTCTTGAGGATCCTCTTGAAGTAGTAAAATGGGTTTGGGAAATAGTGTGAATTCAAGGGAAAAAACAAGAGTCAAACTATAATTGGCAGCCGGACCTTTTTACCGTTCCTGTGGGAGTAGAGTGGCATCCAAATCTTGCCGCCTATGCGCGTGGCGTGTAGTCGCCTTGTACTTTCTGCGTTGACACTGTCACGCTGGGCCCGACTTTCTACGGGATAATTTTTATTTATATTTTTCAGAAGTATTATATATTTTAAATTTTATTTCTAAAAATTAGTTCATAAATAATACGTTAACATCTAATGAGATTTATTATTTTTAAAAATATGTAACCAACTCATAGGATGATGACACATCATTTAGAAATTAACTTTTTTTAAAAAAATTGAGATGTTTAATATTTCTCCCTTTTTCTACTGCCATTCAGAGCTGCAACGTGCCGATTTGATTTGGGAAGCCCTCCTTTTTGTTTTGTTTTTGTTTTTGTTTATTTTTTTTTTAAGTTGTAATTTTTCCTTTCTTTTTTTTTTTTTTTTTTTTTCTAATTTATAGAGGTATTTTTGTTTTATTAAAAAATTTTAAAGTTATTTTTATCTTTGTGGTGGATAATGACTTTTTTTAATAGTTTAGAAAGAATATTAACATAATTGATAGTTTGAAGAGATATTGACAATATAGTAATAGCATTGGTAGTTTGTAGTATAAACCACCTTGGTTCTCATTGATGCCTTGGTGGCGCGGGTGGTTAAGCTATGGCTCGACTGGTCTTAAGGGTATTTGATAAGTGCCAAATGTTACATATTTGGACCCCTTTATTTACATTAGTTAATCCTTTAACTGTGTTATTATCTAATGTTCTATGTTATTTTTGTGTTTTTAGTATTTTGTAGGTCGTTGAAGAAAAACTACTTTTCGAAAGAAAACATACTTTGAAAAGACCTAGATGATGTGATTAAGTTTAACTAAATCCAAGAAATGGTTAAATCAGATTAAAATTCAAATTGGATAAAATTTTGGTTTGGATTCAAATTCAGATTTTGCACATATCTCAGTATTTTGACCATAACTTTCTGCTCAAATATTGGATCGAAGTGATTCAAGTGGCATTGGAAAGCTAACTCAAAATAATACAATTCGTTGTGAAATAGGATTTTCTTAATTTGGACAGTTACTATGCCAAAGTCGCCCCGCAATTAAAGGACACAAATTTGGATGAATCCTATTCCGATTTCAGACTTCTATTTTGACTGGAAGACAGACCTCCGAATTATCTAGGTTTAATAGGGCTTTTAGGACTTTCCTAAGCCTATAAATAGACATCTTTGCATTCAAGAAAGATATAGAATTCCAGAGAGCAAAATTCTACAGTTTTTCTATTTTTAGTTTATGTTTTCTTTAAATGTAGGTTTTATTTTTATGTGGAGCTAAATTCTCAACTAAGGTTGGATGAAGCCTCACCGATAAAGAACATCAATACTTTCATGTAAATCTTTATTTATCTGATTTTATTGGGTATAATATTTCAATTGTTTAACTACTTTTCAATGTGTGGAGTGATTCTTGGATATCTTTTGTGATTCAAGGATACACTTGATGATTTAAGATAATTTCACATAATTGATTGCTTGATTTTATTTGCCTAAATAATTGGATATCCCTTGTGATTTGTTCTAAGGGTACATTTGGTGTTTCAATTAAGATTGGATATCTTTTGTGATTTACATATACATCTGATGATTTAATTGATATTGGATTCCTTTTGTGATTTGTGCAATGAATGAATACATGTGATGGTTTTGATTAAGTGTTGAAGCATAGTAAAACATATCTAAGATTTTAATTGTGAGAACTTCAGATTAATATTGAAAAATATGGAAGTATGTTGTTATGATTCGATGAGTGTGAATTCCCAAACCTTAGTATTTAACTCTTAGTTTATTTTAATTAGTTTATGTTTGTCTTTTAATTTCAAAAATCAAAATTCAAAACCCTTTTGGAACTAGGTTAGGATTTAATTAGTTTAGATTTTAATTGCTCTTTCAAAAATACAATTTGTTGTGCCACAAACTACCTAAATTAATAGATAATATTTAGTACGTTTTAACTCGCAAATGCACAAGATCAAAACAATAGTATAGTGCAGCAAGTACGAGATCAATCCCACGAGGATTGTGATTTTATTTAGAATTAATTGAAAATATCAACTTGTCACTGAATTGATATTGTGAAAAAGAAATAAAAAGATCTAAAGATAAATGAAATACTAAAGGTAGGGCTTTGATATCCACACCTAATTATATTTAGATAATATATCAATATGTCAATGTTTTGATCATGTCATATATATCTAATGTTTGTCAACCTAAGGGAATGGGTGTATACTCCTTAAGCTATAGATTTCCCAAAGCAACGAGTTAGGCATGGGTGTATACTAACTCTTTTATTTCCTAAAGGATTTAGCATGGGTGTATACTAAGTTGTTCTTTAGGAAATCATATATTTTGTGGAAATCGACAAACACATGAGGCCTAGGGCATAGGTGTATACTCCCGGTTACCCATGTTGATTAACCCAAGAACCCGGAGTGGATTTCTTTTGTTACTTTTATTAAACTCAGGACTCGGTCATCCAAATTGGTTTAACTAGCTAGTACATACCATATGCATATTGTTGAAGCACAGTTTTCCTAGTGATGATGTGGCACGCCTACTGGCTTTGAGTTGACCAACACACAAGTGGTTTGACTGCACAACAAAGAAGAAGAGAAGGATCGAAGAGACCGGGGGTGAGCCGGCGGGGACACTCCGATGCCTAAGTCAGAATGAGAGATAGTATGAGCAACAAAAGAAGAAGTCAAAGGCAAAGTTGCGCTTACCCCTTTATGGAGAGATCATCTATCTTTTATAGGCATGAAGCAGTGGAAGTCCCTACACCAACGAATCACTCTTCCCTGAGTTTCTGCGATGCAGTTACTGACAAGGGATTTGGGTGATCATCCTCTCGGAGATCTTAGGGGATCAAGATCATAGGATTTGGTGGTTGCATGTATCACTTGATTTGAACATTTGTACATGATTTGATGGATAATATATTTGATTTGCATTTTAGATAGATATGGCAGCTTTTGAATAAACAAGATCACTTATATGTTAACGGCTGTATCTTTTAAGATACCCGGGTTATCCTTGTAGCTGAGACCTGTGTGTCCTGAGTTAGTCTCGGACTTAATGGTCTCGGCTCAAGGGTCTCGGATCCCATGGGTCTCGGATATGAAGGCCTCGGATATGTAGGTCTCGGACTTGTTTTCCCGATCCTTACTGGCCTGGGCCATTCCATGATTGAGCTGGAGCCAAGGATTACCGGGTATTTAATGGTTTGATCTATGACCCAACAGTTACCCCCCAATTTCCATGTTTTAGAACCAAGGAAATTTCATGTCTGTAGGAATAGGTCTATCTTCCGAGGCTATCCCCCATATGGAGACATCCGAGTCGACTTATGGTCTTCCTGGTCCCGTCTCGGATGACTGAGGCGGGAAAAACTTTTGAAATTTGAATTTCAAATTTCGGGCGGCTCAATTTTCAAATCTTGGCAGGAAAATTGAATTTCAAATTCGAAGTGGTGATGGTTGGTATTCTCGAGACCCTGTTGGTTCGTTAAGCCAGGTACTCGAGTACCTCCATGTGTCATATGCAAAAGCATGCTCCTCTCGGCGCATTTAATGCGCATATTGCTGAGGCGAGTCTTTAAAAAGTGGTAGACTTCCCTTTTTCCATATACTACTATCTGGTTAGAGCTCTAACTTTCTGCTTTCTCTTCGTTCTCCGAGAGCTTTCTTTCTTTCCTCTTTTCCTTGCATCATTATGTCTGGTGACGAGGGATCAGGTTTTGACGGCCTCGGCGGCAACACTTATCCAGCTTGCTGGCGGCCGGCGTTAACCAGAGCTGACGACGCTAGAATCCGGAAGGAGTGTTTTATTCCCAAATCAGTGAAGCTTCGGTTCGATGATGAACAGGTGGGTGCTATTGATAAGTGTCAAATATTGCATATTTGGACCCCTTTATTTACATTAGTTAATCCTTTAGTTGTGTCGTTATTTAATATTTTGTGTTAGTTTTGTGTTTTTAATATTTTGTAGGTCATTGAAGAAAAACTGCAGCTTTAAAGAGAAAAATGCAAAGTTTGGAAGAAAGAATACGTTGAGAAGACCTAGATTGTGTGGTTAAGTCTAACCAAATCCAAGAAATAGGTTAAATCATATTAAATCAGATTAAAGTTCAGATTGGATAAGATTTCGGATCAGATTCAAATTCAGATTCTGCACACGTCTTAGTATTTTGACCACAACTCTCTGCTCAGATATCGGATTGAAGTGATTCAAACGGAATTGGAAAGCTAGATCAAAATACTACAATTTGTTGTGAAATAGGATTTTCGTAATTCTTACAGTTTCTATGCCAAAATCGCCCCGTAATTAAAGGACACAAATCTGGACGAATCCTATTCCGATTTCAGACTTCTATTTTAACTGGGAGACAGACCTCCGAATTATCTAGGTTTACTTGGGCTTCTAGGACTTCCCTAAACCTATAAATAGACTTCTTTGCATTAAAGAAAACAGACACAATCCTAGAGAGCAAAATTCTTTTGTTTAGTTTTTCTTTAGGTTTAGGTTTAGGTTTAGATTTTATTTTTTATGTTGAGCTAAATTCCCAACTAAGGTTGGGGATGAAGCCTCACCGATGAAGAACAACATCACTTTTATGTAAGTTTTTATTATTATGATTTTATTGGGTTTTATATTTCAATTGTTTTACTTCTAATCAATTGTGTGGAGTGATTCTTGGATATCTCTTGTGATTCAAGGATACATGTGATGATTTGAGATAATTTCATATGATTGATTGCTTAGCTTTTAACTCATAAAAATTGGATATCCCTTGTGATTTGTTCTACGGATACATCTGGTGTTTCAATTAAATTTGGATTCCTTTTGTGATTTGGTCAATGAACGGATACATTAGATGGTTTTGATTAATTCTTTGAAGCATAGTAAAACATATCTATGATTTAATTTGTGAGAACTTCGGATTAATATTGATGAATATAAAGTATGTTGTTATGATTTGGTGAGTGTGAATTCCCAAACCTTAGTACCTTTATCCTTAGATTTACTTATTTTATTTAGTTTATGTTTATCCTTTAATTTTCAAAACTCAAAAATCAAAAACCCTTTTGGAACTAGATTAGGATTTAATTAGTTTAGATATAAATTGCTCTTTCAAAAATACAATTCTCTGTGGGATCGACCTCGCACTTGCAATCCATTAAACTACAATTGATTCGTGCACTTGCGAGTTAAATAAATTTGCACAACAAGTTTTTGGCGTCTTTGCTGGGGAATTGTTTAATTTTTGAAACCAATTTATTTATAAATTAGTTTTATTCTTCTACCAGTTATAATTAGGATTTTATTTTTCTGCAATTTGTTTTGTTTTATTCGTGTTACTAATAAAAAAAAAAAAAAAAAAGATTTTTCTTGTTGTTTTTTTGTTTTGTTTTGGCTTGTTTTACAGTTTTGCCGTAGAACCTTCCGCGCTACCCTACAGCAAAGGCAGCAACTGCAGCAGTTCTGTAGATTTTTGCCAAAAATTTATTTTTTGTCATTTTTGTGAGTTTTTAAATTTTAGTTTTATTTTTTTAGTTAGTTAGTTGTTTTTTATTATTATTTAAAAATAAAAAAATAAAAATGGTTACTATTTTATGTGGGATATTTGCATGTTAAAAAGTGAGGGGGAAGTATGAATTTTCATTTTAATGATTTTAATGCCTCTCCTAGTTGTAGGACACCAGCTCCTACCAACTACCCTCAAAATTTTTACCCACATAAACCATGTTCATATTGTTTCAATCCTTATCATGAGGAAAACAATTGTCCAGATCTGCGAGCTGAGCTCGATGACTTATGGGACAAATTAGACCAAATCAGAGCAGCTAGATCTAACTTTTCATATGAACAAATGAACACCAGTTTCTCTAGCCCGGGGTTTGATTCAAATTTCAATTGTTATAACCCGGACTGGAGCAACCAATATGATTTCTCAGGATCAGCTCAGGCTACAGGAAATTATGCTCACCAATTTGATGAATTGCACCATTCAGAATATCTGCAGTTTGATCATCAAGCTCAACCTCATGTTTATCAATCTACCACTCAAGTGCCACAGCCTACACCACAGTTATCTCTGGAAGACATGATGAAAGCATTCATGCAATCAATGGATAAGAACATACAAGATATAAAGAATACTACCATAAGCAATTCCCAAGATATACAAGAGCTAAAAGATTTCTCCAATCAATCTCTACAGGAGATGAGGAATTCTAACATGGCTAACAGCAAAGACATACAAGAACTTAAGCAGGCCATGACCAAGATAGAAGAAGAGCTTCAAAGTCAGGTGATGGCTGAAAGGCACTGCATGATTGATGAGGATGATTCCAAAAATTCTTATCATGAGCATGCCCAAGTCACCATCACACTTGAGAGTGAGGAAATTGTGGATAACAAAGAGGAGGAAGAGAAAGAGGAGCAAGTTGAGCACCATGAGAATAGTGAGTCCCCAATGGATCCTAATCTTCCTAGGATCCTAATCTGCCCAGTGACATGGAAGCGAGTACTGAAGCTCATGCCTGCATCATTGTCTCTCTTAAGACATATCAAGAGCCCAAAGCTTCATCGCCTGAATGTCTCGAAGAGCCATCTTATGTCAAAATACTCAAGGACTTGTGCACACAAATCTAGGAACCACTTTCCTAAGAAGATCCTTCGAAGCAAGCAATTCTACATAAGATGGCAAAACATCATTCCAGAGGGGTATGAAGTTTTGAAGAAGAAAGTGTGGAAGGGATTGGTTGGACATCCGCATGATAGGAGAAAGCGCTGTAAAGTTTTCTTGTCCAGTTTATTTTTTGCACTTCACTCCACAAATTCTTTCTTTCCTTTTTCCTTACATGTTACTTTTATTCATTTTTGTTTCTAACAGCAATTAATCTTTTGATTTTTGTTTCTATAAAATAAAAAAATAAAAAAATTGATGTTAGTTTTTGTTGACAGGTGTTTTGGTGTTTGAGTTTGGAGGATGCCCTGCCCCTTTTTCACACCTTGAGATTTCCTTACTTCCGATAATGTATTTCTATACTACACATTGAGGGCAATGTGTAATTCAAGTTTGGCAGTATGGAAAAACACTTTGTCTATTTATTTTGTTCTTATTTGTTTATTTTTATTTTTCATTTTGTGTTAAAAAATTTGAAAAATAAAATAAAAATTGTGTTATGTTGTTGTCAAGTTTGAGTTAAACTGTAACTGTGATTTGCATTTCATTAGCTCGCTTAAAGAGTTGAACACATCATTATGTCATTAGGAGTCTGAGTCTTTTGACTTATTTTTGGGTAAAAGAGATTTCACTTGTTTTGAGATAAATTTTTATGAGCACATTAGCATGTTTTCTGTGAGGTATGATGTTTGAGCTTAAGCTTGTTCTCTTTGAGATTTGTTGGATGACCTATTGATGAATAACAATTAGCTTGCAAGATATATATAAAATAAATAAATAAATAAATAAAAAAGAAAAAGAAAAAGAAAAGAAAGATCATGTTGAGTTTTTCGCTAAGTAACCGGACCTCTTGTCTCATTAAGCATTGAGTGTTCGCGTCAAAAGGTGTGAAGCTCAGTGTTGATTTATGATATGGCTAATCCGACTTCGTAGCAGTTTTGACTTAAGTTAATAAGCCCTTAGGGATGTTCTGCATCTAGTGCCCTAAAGCCACCTGGCTTGGGAGTCATTGGCCTAACACTTGTTACATGAGTCAATTAGAAAGCTTAAGGGAGTTAGACATTGCAGAGCCTGTAAAAAATAAAAATAAAAATAAAAAATGCATATCTTGCCTTGGTTGTTTCATTTGATAGAGATTTTTACAAATTTTATAGAACTTGTCTTGAGTTTAAACTGAAAGCTTCATGATTGTATGCTAATTACACTTTACACTTTTCAGAACATATGATTTCTCAACTGTCCATTTATGAGTGATTTGATTTTGGATTTCCTTTTTGACTGTGATGATGGTGTTTGTCTTTTTAAACCTACTCATGAATAAGAACCATAGTTTATGTGAAATTTCTTTCCTGTTAACAACATAGTGCACAATGTTTGTGGGTATCATTCTTGTTAAGCCCTCACGAGACTTTACTCGTCCACTAGGGATGCCTAGGAGTTTAAAAGGCTTGTTGTATATGCTAAATGCAATCGTCTCTCCCACGAAAGAGGATTTATGTTTCTTGCTTTCATTTTATTTGTCGTTTTGTTTTGCTAAGGGACTAGCAAAATGTAAGCTTGGGGGTGTTTGATAAGTGCCAAATATTGCATACTTGGACCCCTTTATTTACATTAGTTAATCCTTTAGCTGTGTCGTTATTTAATATTTTGTGTTAGTTTTGTGCTTTTAGTATTTTGTAGGTCATTGAAGAAAAACTACAGCTTTAAAGGAAAAAATGCAAAGTTTGGAAGAAAGCATACTTTGAGAAGACCTAGATGATGTGGTTAAGTCTAACCAAATCCAAGAAAAAGGTTAAATCAGATTAAATTGGATAAAAGATCAGATTGGATAAGATTTTGGATCGGATTCAAATTCAAATTCTGTATACGTCTCAGTATTTTAACCATAACTTTTCGCTCAAATATCGGATAGAAGTGATTCAAACGAATGAATGAAAAATCATGGTTTTGAGTGATACTTTAATTTTTAAAATAACATGAACTGCGCATGATGTTTGTAGGTAACATTTCTGGAAAACTCTCACGAGACTTCACTCGTCCTCTAGGAAATTCCTAGAAGTTCAAAAGGCTTGTTGCATATGCTAAATGGAATCGTACATCCCACGAAAGATGGATTTATCTTTTTGTTCTCTGATTTTCATTTTTGTTTTTAGTTTTGTATTGCTAAGGGACTAGCAATATGTAAGTTTTGGGGTGTGTTAAGTGCTAAAATATTCATATTTTCAGCCCTTAACTTACATGTTTTAATTCTTTGGTTTTAGTTAATTAGGTCATTTTAATTCCCTTTTTGTGTTTTCCATACTTTTGTAGGCTTTTGGAACAAAATAAAGTAAATCTGGAAGATTTGGGCTCAAAGAGAGAAGATGAGAAAAATGGGAGCCCCTGACACTGCGATCGATCGCAGGTTACCTGCGATCGAGCGTAGTACTAGAGAAGACACAACATGAAGCAGGTTACAAGCGATCGAGCGCACAACAGAAGAGGCTCGATCGCAGACCTGGGCTCGAGCGTACACGGGCTGCGATTGATCGCACCCGTGCGCAAGAGACACATCAAAGCTGCAGCCAGATTGTCATTCTTTCCATATTAAGGTTTTCCAACTCCTAATTGTAATAGGTTTTGAAACCCTACGAAATTCCTAGATTTACTAGTTTGTCAAGGACTTCTAAAGCCTATAAATAGACCCTTAAGCCTCTAGAATATGTATGCTTTTGTAAGGAGAAGAATCGGAGCTCTTCAAGTTCATGTTTCGGGTTTATTCTTTTCCTATCTTTGCTTTTATTTTATAAAGATGTTTAACATCAACTTTATGTGTAACTAATTTATTTAGTAGGGCTAGATTGAAGCCCTAGTTATGTTTTGTTAATATTCAATATTGGCACCTTTGTAATGATCTTGTTATGATGTCTAACTTGATTAATACCTAGTTTCATGAATTCCTCATATGTGTGTGCCTGATCAACACGTGCATGTGGTATGAACCAGTTAGTTAAATCAATTTGGATGACCGAGTCCTGGGTTTAACATAAGATTTACTTCATTTTCTTCCAAAAGCCTACAAAAGTATGGAAAACGTAAAAAAGAATTAAAATTGCCTAATTAACTAAAACCAAAGGATTAAAACATATAAGTTAAGGGCTGAAAATATGAATATTTTAGCACTTAACATAAGTGCATAGGACTAGCACAGATGGAACAGCTATCAATATGGAATGTGTTGGCAGCATTGATGGACTGGCCCACAGTGAGAGCGTCGACCCTCTTAGTGAGGGCACCTATCTTTATCCTCAAATCAGTATCCTCCTTAATCTTATAGATGCCTCTTTTCTTGGGAGCACGAATGGACTTGTCCTGACAACTTGAAAAATCCCATTGCTGCGAGTCGTCGGACAACTTGTCCAATGCCTTGTATGCTTCATCCCCTGCCAAACTTAAGAAAGCCCCCCATTTATAGACTCGATCATACTATGGTTGGATGGAAGCAATCCTTGGTAGAAGAACTAAACGAGTCTCCACTTCTCATATCCATGTGGAGGGCACTTTATCAGCAGATCCTTAAACCGCTCCCAACTCTCAGAAAATTTCTCATCTTCCTCATAAGTGAAAGAGCTAATCTCCTTACCGCTCTCATTCACTTTCGACATCGGGAAAAACTTGTTGTAAAACTTGCACAACAAGATTTCCCAAGATGTAATGGATCCCGGTGTGTTGGAATCCAACCATGCCCTGGCTTTATCGTGAAGAGAAAAAAGGAAGAGTCTAAGGTGGACAAGCTCTTCAGAAAAATTCTGAAACTTGATGTGCTTCTATGTATATTCGCGCCTTTCTTGATAACAACACGTTATAAAGCCGTGATAGTAATAAACCTATCAGAACTTTGCAATTAAGTGTGATTATGCAAGAGTAGTACCAGTATATGTGACCTTCTGAGAAGTCCTGTTTGGGGGAGTAAAAAACATATAATATTGTGTGTCATTAGGGAGGGGCGTTACATGAACAATACTTAAATACATGTTACACTAAATTTTATTGTTGTGCAAATATCTACCTAAATTAATAGGCAAATAATTGTACGTTTTACCCGCAAGTGCACAAGGTCAATGTAGTAGTATATGATGCAAGTACAGGATCATTCCCACGAAGATTGCTAAATTTTGCTTAAAATAAATTCCTTAAGTAAAAACAAAACAATGATTGATTTTGATTTGATAATAATAAAAATGTAGGGCTTTGATATCCACCACTAATTATATTTAAATAATATAATAATATGACAGTGCTTTGATCATGTTATGCATATCTAATGTTTGTCAATCTAAGGGCATGGGTGTATACTCCTTAAGCTATGGATTTCCCTAAGCAACGAGTTAGGCATGGGTATATGCTCTAACTCTTTTCTTTCTTAAAGGATTTAGCATGGTATATAGTAAGTTGTTCTTTAAGAAAGCATGATTCTATAGAAATCGACAAAACACATGAGGCCTAGGGCATGGGTGTATACTCCCAGTTCCCCATATTGATTAACCCAAGAACCAGGTGTGGATTTCTTTTGTTACTTTTATTAAACGCAAGACTCGGTCATCCAAATTGATTTAACTAACTAGTTCATACTACATGCATATGTTGATTAGGCAAACACATATGAGGAATTCATGAAAGCAGGAATTAATCAAGTTAAATATCACAACATGATCATCACAAAGGCGCCAATATTGAATATTAACTAAACATAACTAGGGCTTCAATCTGGCCCTACAAAGTAAATTAGTTACATATGAGTTTGATGTTAAACATCTTCATAAAATAAAAAGAAAGGAAAAGAATAAACCTGAAACTTGAACTTGAAGAGCTTCAATTCTTCTCCTTGGAAATTGTGTGTCTATTCTAGAGGTTTAATGGTCTATTTATAAGCCTTAAGAATACTCTAGAAACCCTAAAAATTGTAGGGTTTGAGCCCTAGTTCACACACAGCTACAAAACCCTAAAAATCACACTTTTCATTCAAGGCTAGCGGCTGACTTGCTCGTCTCGTACGGGTGCCTCTCGATCGCAGCCCGTGTGCGATTGATCGCAGGACTGCGATCGATCCACTTGTGCTGGGCGCTCGATCGCAGGTGCCCTACGCTCATGCCTTGCGCTTGATCGCAACTCCCCTACGATCGATCGCACTACTAGAGCCTCCAATTTTCTTCAAAATCACTCTTTAAGCCCGAAACTTCTGAGATTGCTTCCTTTTCTTTCAAGGACCTACAAAAACAAAGAAAACACATAAAAGAACTAAAATGACATAAACTAACCAAAACCAAAGGATTGACAACTGTAAGTTAAGGGCTAAAATATGAATATTTTAGCACTTAACATTTATACACTCATCTCACTTTGTAATAGAAGGTTTAACGATTTAAAAAATAGGTTACGACTTGTAGGCCTTTTGTCTATATTAACAAAGCTATGCATGTGTTTTACATGTTATGGCATGTTTCTAATTGTTTGTCGGACCTTCTAAAACTGTTAGGATTGGTGATTGAGTTTGAAATATGGTTTAGGATGACTTTTTTGGTTGTTGTATCTGACATTCATCGAATGTTCCATTCCCGAGGTCGAACAATGCAAAGTAGTATTAATTTCTGACTAATGGACACGATGTTAAGTAAAACTTACATAACATCTTAAACTACTTATTTATCGTATCAAAAATTTCTTTGGTGTTAATTACATGATATTTTAATTACCTAACTATTTTGTAAGTCATTTCTTTTATCCCTTAAGCTATCGTGTAAAGCAATACTGATTTCTAACTAATGAACATGTTGAATCCTTGAAATTGCAAGCCCTTGCAATTTCAAAGAATTGCACATGAAAGGATGTAGGGATTTGATAAGACAATTGACTTTTTAAATGGTTTTTACTTGAGTGAAAGGATCATTGCCCTATAATGTCTCTTCACAATTTTGAAAACCAATTTCCAATTGATCATTATCCAGGCAATGGTATAGACATGATCTTTTGAATAGCTGAATGCTATTCAAAGTATTTTATTTTGTCATATGACTCATATTCTAATGGGATTGAATGAGGTCCCTACAATTCCTTGGAATTACAAGAGCATGCAATTTTAAGGTTCCACGTCATTCATTCAAAATGAACGCCCTATATTAAACTCTATAAACCTTTAAATATATTTTTTTTCCTAAGAAAAAAAAAAAACATAAACGATGGAGGTAGTCACACCACCCCCTCAAGCCCTCGAAGGCCCGAAGGTAGTTGCACCACCCCTCAAACCCTCAGGGATTATCGTTAGTGAAATATTTTATATTTTATATATCTTATCATATACCAATGGGTTAGGATACATATGTTCTGTTATATGTAATTTATCTATCTTATGTTATTTGGTTGAGATTTTTTTTCTTTTATAATAGAGGAAATAAAATGGGTGGTCGAACCACTCCCTTAGAAGTTATGGTTATATGTTCAACATTATATATATTCAAGAGATTGAAAGTTAGAAGTTATGGATGGAGTTGATATGAAATTAGTGTGGATGATTATGGCATTGAATATGCTTGTACTAATTGTAGCTCCTGCTCTTTTTGTTCCTCCTAATCCATCTTCCTCACCCTCTCTTTCACCACATTCCTATCATCCTCTATTTGTCAATTGTGAAATCCCTCGAATTCCTTAAATCAATAAAATCCATCACCGTACAAAGTTGTTTCTTTTTCAATTTTGTGCTTATGAGTGCCACCATAAAGTCAAAGCAGCATTGCCTAGTAGAATATATCTTATTCTTATGGCAACATGTGTGGCAACAAAATGTCGTCCTTCTCGTTTAGACCTTGTCTCTCATTGTGCTCTTGGTTGTATGCCCACAAATGCCAAGTCTAGATATGGTATAGAGTTTCTAAACCCATCTCTCTCTCTCTCTCTCTCTCTCTCTCTATATATATATATATATATGAGCAAAAAGGGTAGGCCGGAGAGACTAATTGTGGCTATCCTACTTGGGTGTGACCATAGTAGCACCCACCTACTGAGAACCACACATGAGGGGTCTAGACGGTGGGAACCGCAGGCACTCCCTCAATTTCGACTGAGCCATATATATATATTTGAGCAAAAATAGTAGGCTGGGGAGACTAATTGTGGCTATCCTACTTGGGTGTGACCATAGTAGCACCCACCCGCTGGGAGCCACACATGAGGAGTCTAGACGGTGGGAACCGCAGGCACTCCCTCAATTCCGACTGAGCCATAGCTTGACCCAGCTCCATCAGGGCATATATGGGGATTCTCCATTGCGGAGAATCAAACCTACGCCCTAGTACATGCCTAACTACTTTGGGAATTTCCTTGGGCCATTGAACCACCACCCTTGATGGTTATATAGATGTGTGTGTGTGTGTGTGTGTGTGTGTGTGTGTGTGTTTGTGTGTGTGTGTGTGTATTGAGATATATATACTTTGAATTGCAAAAAAATGGATAGTTGGATACTCTCTCACCCTTAAAGAGGTGGTCATTCAATTCCATAGAAGTGACTGGGGTGATCCTACCATCCCAACTAACAAAAAGTGGTGGTTAACCTCTCCTTCAAATGGTGAAATGGTTGTTGGCCACTTCTTAATAGGGTAACCACGTCAAGTTAATTGTTTGACCAGCTTATGTGACTAAATTCAAGTCATTTTTAATGAACAAATTGAATCCTTGAAATTACAAGCCCTACAATTCCAATGAATTGCTCAGGAAAAGATGTATGGTGTTTGATAAGACAATTGACTTCTTAAAAAGCTATCATTTGAATGACAAGATTTGTGACCCCATAATGATTAATTTTCAATTAATCATTATTTTTTAATTTTGACATGACCTTTATTGTTAGCAAAGTATTTTATCTTCTCATATACTAATGGGATAGGCTACATCTTATATAGTTTATATGTTTTATGTTTCTTGATAAAAAAGACAATAAGTTTACCTTGCCCCATACACATGTACTATTATGTCCATTTATACACATGCTCAATTGAATATTCTCTTTGTATTGGTTTTGGGAGAAGGGTTTAGCCCTTTTTGTTTTCTTTTAATTTAGGGAAAAATATAAAATGGCCCCCAAACTACCAGCCATTTGCAATTTAGCACCCCAATGTTCAAACTGTAATAAAGTAGCCCATTAAACTACCAACCAGTTGCGATTTGGCCACTTCGTTAGTCAGCACCGTCAAAATGGATGGAAAATTCAATATGACGTCGTTTTAGCAAGGTTAAGTTACTAAAATGCCCTTTTTGGATAAAAAATGAAATTAAAAAAAAAAAAACAAACAAAGCCCACAAAACGTTGTCACGTTGCTTGAATAAAAAATCCCTTGCATCTACCAAAACAGCACCATTTTGGTAAGTGTTTAATACCCTAGTCCCTAAACACGTACAGCTTCGTCTTCTTCACCACTTCCGTTCTTCTTCGTCTTCTTCTTTGTCAAATTTCTGTTCAAACTCAATCCAATCGGTATAAATTTCATAATATTCTTCCACCCAAACACCATTTTAAACTTGTAATTGGTAAACCTCATCGAGATGCTCAAACCACTTTCATTCTTCAACTCAAAATCAACCCAAGTGTTTAAGCCAAATTCAACAAAAAAAGAACAAACAACCAAAATCTAAAAATCACAACCCAAAACCCATGATCGTCTAGAGTTAAGAACAAAGAGAAAATCAAGCTTATCATTACCCAATTTTTTATTTTTTATTTTTATTTCTCAATGCAAAATCAAGCTTCAAATTGAATGGATATTATCAGTAGCAGAGCAGAGCCAAAATTTTGGGTCAGAGGTCAAGAATTTATTTGTATATTTTATTACATATAAAGTTGAACAAAAATTAATTAAAAATCAATTCTCACTCTTCCTCTGTTTCTCTTTCTCATCTTTTTGTTTCTTTCCCTCTCTTTTCTTCACTGTTTCGTAGTTCTTTCTTCTTTCTATCTTATTTTAAAGGGAAGGGGTTATAAAACCATGGGGTTGTTAAAAGGATAAGGGATTGAGATGGTTTAGTTGATTTTCGGGTTGGGCTGCTGGGTGGAGAAGAAGACGAAGAAGACGAAGCTGCTTAGGGACTAGGGTATTCAACACTTACCAAAACAACGTCGTTTTGGTAAGTGTAAGGGTTTTTTTTTTTTTCAAGCTAAATGACGTCGTTTGGGGGTCTTTTTTAAATTGATTTATGAGTTTCAAAAAAGGGCATTTTAGTAACTTAACCTCAACAGAACAACGTCATTTTGCATTTTCCATCCATTTTAACGGTGCTGACTAACGGAGTGGCCAAATTGCAACTGGTTGGTAGTTTGGGGGGGCCATTTTATATTTTTTCCTTTAATTTAATTGAAGGGATAAGATATCCCAATGACCAATGCTGTTGAACATGTGGCAAGGGATAGGTTTCCCTTTTTATTTAAAGCTCCCATCTTTCATAATTTGCTATATTACCCCACCTCATATTAATTCTATCTTGATTGTCCTCTTTAATTCCCCATACTATTTTTATTTATTCTAACTACAACTCATCATTACCATTAATCATTTCCCACACTATAACTTATTATTACACTTTATTATTCTAATGCCATTAACTTATTTTATTTATTAATCAATTGTCACACTAACATTATTATTAGCTAATCTCTTTATCACTTAAAACTTATATTACATAAATATATCATCATTAAATAATATTATTATTATATTATTATCACACAAATAGTATTCTTATTAATCTCATATATATTTCAATTATGATAAAGTCATTATTATTATTATTGTATCTATTATTTTAAATCATTCCATGCATAATTTATTCTACTAATTAATTCAAATTATTATGAGGTTATTAATAATAAACTTAATTATTTTCTTAGGCGTTACACTCCGTTTGAACGAGCATATTCCGAAGACATTCATTCTAATCTTTGTTCCAAGTCTGGTTCGAATTGAGAATCAAAATGTAATTTTCGAGAGCTCTATTCTAAGTCTCGTCCTAAATGAGGATGTCTAGAGAGAAAGTCGAGATGTGGGTTCCAACGGGACAAATAGTAACCCACTAGTGATGCCTTTTCTTTCAATTTTCTTCCTTAGCCTTGTAAAATATAATCACGAGATGCTATTTGGCTAGGATAATTATTCTTGTGTGTATTCAATATATATAGACTGGCGACTGCAAGATTATAAAAGAGTTCTAGAATAGAACTGAATGTACAACATGATAAGTATTGAATATCTATGCTAAGTCTAGTTGATAAATACAATGAGAAGATAAGAGAAGAGATTAAGAGATAAACTACAAGGTAGATATAGTGTTTAGTTTAAACACTACATGAGATTAAAGTTCACATCCTGAGGATTTACTTCACAGCCTTACATACATATCGCTAACAGGCCCCCTCAAACTAATGGGAGAGGGACAAACCATTAGTTTGTCACGTAAACTCAGAAACTGAGAAGAGGATAAACCCTTAGTGAAAATATCAGCGCACTGGTTTGTGGTGGAGACGTACTAAGCAACAATATCTTTATGTAAGATTTTCTCCCTAATGAAATGGTAGTCGGTTTCAACGTGTTTTGTGCGACCATGGTAGATTGGATTGGAAGCCAATGAAATAACACCCAAGTTGTCACACCAGATTTTTGGGGGAGAAAGTAGAGGAACTTGTAATTCCTTGATCAGCATTCACAGCCAAGATAGTTTTGCTATGGCAAAGGCCGTAGAACGGTATTATGCGTCTGTACTTGAGTGTGAAACCATTGGCTGCTTTTTGGATTGCCAAAAAAATTAAGCAATGACCAAAATATACTCCAAATCCACTGGTTGATCAGTGATCAATGGAGTCTCCAGCCCCGTTAGAGTCGCAATAAACTTCTAAAGTAAGAGGACTAGGTGTAAACATCAAACCTTAGTCAAGCGTTCTCTTGAGGTGACATAGGACCCTCTTGGCTGTGGTGAAGTGAGTTTTTGTGGGGCAATGCAAGAATTGGCATAGTTGATTCATAGAGTAGGATATATCAGGCCTTGTAAGAGTGCAATACTGAAGTGCACCAACAATAATTCTATACAAGGATGGATCATCCAGTGGATCTCCATCAAACTTTGTCATTCGCTTACCAGAGGTACAGGGAGCTGAATAGGGCTTAGCACCCATCATATAAGCTCGATGTAGAAGATCAACAATGTATTTATTTAGATTGGTTGAGATACAAACTAGTGGGAGTTCGGTGCACATGGATCCCCAAGAAATAGGACAAAGCGCCAAGATCCTTTAACTTGAATTTTACCTGTAAACCTGAAATAAGATCATTAATACCAAATAAGTGACTAACAGCAAAAATAATGTCATTTA
>NC_081541.1:22135357-22137192 GCF_901000735.1 Corylus avellana | reverse complement strand
GAACATCGAGTTGCTAGAGGTGATGGTGTCTGATTTGAAACATCGCCTGCACTTGAACCTGAACTTCAGCTATTGTGGTTGGCATCGGTTACTATGGCTGGAAT
Source organism: Corylus avellana (assembly GCF_901000735.1). NCBI lineage: Eukaryota > Viridiplantae > Streptophyta > Magnoliopsida > Fagales > Betulaceae > Corylus > Corylus avellana. Next base: position 22,137,088 of record NC_081541.1, on the reverse strand, counting down.
GGGCTAACTACGAGCCTTAAATGGGCCACATGGACTAAACATATGCCTCTTAGGACTTTTTTTTTTTTTTTTTTTTTCCACTCAACTGATTTCTTTCTCTTTTTTTTGGTCGGCTTTTTTTTTTCTCCCTTTTTCTTTCCATTTTTTTTTCTTCTCCCTCTTTTTATTTCCTTTTGGTGGATGCAAACGAATTAAAAAAAAAAAATCATAGGACCATTTGGATTCAATCCTAGCATTAGCAGAAAGGCTCTGATACCATATTGATACTAATAATAAAATTAAAAAATAAAGGAAAGAGATGAGAGACATAGAGATTAACGTGGTTTGCCCTATGGCCTACACCTACACGTTAAAACCTTATGTGTCGGCTCTATTTATAGAGCTTTACATGTAATTTGAATAATTCCAAATATAAACATATCCCTTCAATTAGAGTTAACAAATATATCTAAATCCCTTGATTTAGGGAATACAAATCAACATTGATCACAACAGAATTATATTCTTAACACTGCTTACCTTCCTCTTACCTTTGATTTTGCAACGATGTATTTCATCTCAAGCTTCCAGCGTTTTCCACCTTAATTCTTAGGGGATGTTAAAGTATATGATAAGGACAGAAATCCTTATCATAAATGAGGATTGGATTACCCTAACGGATTTGATGAGATTAAATTACACTAATGAAAGGGATTTGCTTATGATTAGATTGGATTTGAATAAATTTAAATAATTTCTACACTCATATCAAGTAATAAGATCACAATGTAGCCCTACAGGGCTCTATCCTAGTATTTCTATTCATCACCAAATTCACCACCATCCCCCCAAAGCCAATGTGACATGGTCTCTCCAACCAAAAAAATAATTTTCATGCACCAAATCTTATGAGGGACAGCACCTCGTAGGCTTTTCAAGCGTAAGTCCAAAAGTACACCGAACGTTTGTTGGGGGACCACTCAAACATTCATTGACCAATTTTTGGACCTCTAGATAATGACCAAACGCGTGACAAAAGTTGTGCACAGCAAGCGAACGTTCGCCCCTAACTACCGAATGTTCGCTACTTTACAGGATAGTTCCTGCAGCACCCACAGCTTTTCCTACCATATAAATGCCCCTCCCCACTCGACCCTTAAGCCTCATCCTGCCACTGTTGCCCTCTAGAACATCTACTTGAGTGATTTTGTGAGTTGTGAGTGTTCTTGAAGGAGAATGAGAGATTTCTTGGAGGTCTTGCTTCGAGGAGGTAATCTTCAAAGCCTAGCTTGTTTCTTACTTAGTTGTCATGCTATTTAAGTGCTTTTCATAGGTAGCTTAGTTGGTAGTTTTGAGCTTCTAGTAATGTTGTTGGCATTAATCTTGATTTAAGCATGGGTTAGTGTTTCATTCTTGTTAGGCATATTTCATTATGCATAGAGATGTTATTTTGGGCTAGGAATATGTTAGGAACCTTGTTGTAGCCTTAGAACTTGCTTAGGAGTGATTAGAAGGTTGTTTGGTTCAAAATGGGTTTCTGGCAGAAAGTTCGATAGGTTGGCAAAATGTTCAGGCAGAAACTCAGATTGGACATTTTTAGGTTTAGGACTCGTTTTACCTCAGGTTTAGAACTAATAATAGGTCTTTTTTCAGTATTCAAGGTTATGGAGCCTCAAAGGGAGTTTTTGGAGGAGCTTTACGACCCGGGTGAGTACAAACTCACATGAATACTTGTTACTTTTCCCGCATTGC
>NC_081541.1:22115842-22135257 GCF_901000735.1 Corylus avellana | reverse complement strand
AACAAATGAACACCAGTTTCTCTAGCCCAGGGTTTGATTCAAATTTTAATTGTTATAACTTGGACTGGAGCAACCAATCTAATTTCTCATGGTCAGCTCAAGCTACAGGAAATTATGCTCACCAATTTGATCAATTGCACCATTTAGAATATCCACAGTTCGATCATCAAGCTCAACCTCCTATTTATCAGTCTACCACTCAAGAGCCACAACCTGCACCACAGTCATCACTGGAAGACATGATGAAAACATTAATAGAAAAAGTCGACCAGTCCAACTCCCAAGCTATAGAAGAGCTCAAGAATTCCAACTCCCAAACTATACAAGAGCTAAAAGGTTTTACCAATCAAGCTGTACAGGAGCTGAAGAATTCCAACATGGCTAATGGTAGAGACATACAAGAACTTAAGCAGGCCATGACCAAGATAGAAGGACAGATCGGTCATCTAGTTGCTGACTTCAACAGAATAGAGGAAGAAGAGCTTCAAAGTCAGCTGATGGCTGAAAGGCACTACATGATGGATGAGGATGATTCCGAAAATTCTTATCATGAGCATGCCCAAGTCACCATCACACTTGAGAGTGAGGAAATTGTGGATAACAAAGAGGAGGAAGAGAAAGATGAGCATCTTGAGCAAGTTGAGCACCATGAGAATAATGAGCCCCCAATGGATCCTAATCTGCCCAGTGACATGGAAGTGAGTACTGAAGCTCCTGCCTGCATCATTGTACCTCTTGAGACATATCAAGAGCCCAAAGCTTCATTGCCTAAATGTCTCAAAGAGCCATCTTATATCAAGATACTCAAGGACTTGTGCACACAAGCACACAAATCTAGGAACCACTTTCCTAAAAAGATCCTCCGAAGCAAGAAATTCTACATAAGATGGCAAAATATCCTTCTAGAGGGGTATGAAGTTTTGAAAAAGAAGGGGTGGAAGGGATTGGTTGGACATTCGCATGATCGGGGAAAGCGCTGTAAAGTTTTCTCTTCCAGTTTATTTTCTGCACTTCACTCCACAAATTCTTTCTTTCCTTTTTCATTATATTGCATTTCTTTTTATTTGTTTTTGTTTCTAACAGCAATTAATCTTTTGATGTTTTGTTTTTGTGAAAAAAAAATATATATTGCTGTTAGTTTTTGTTGACAGGTGTTTTGGTGTTTAAGTTTGGGGGATGCCTTGGCCTTGTTCACGCTCAGATTTCCTTATTTCCGGTAATGTATTTCTATACTACACATTGAGGGCAATGTGTAATTCAAGTTTGGGGGTATGGAAAAACACTTCGTCTATTTATTTTTGTTCTTATTTGTTTATTTGTCATTTTGTGTAAAAAAATGTTGTTGTCAAGTTTGAGTTAAACTATAACTGTGATTTACATTTCATTAGCTCGCTTAAAGGGTTGAACACATCATTATGTCATTAGGAGTCTGAGTCCCTTGACTTATTTTTGGGTAAAAGAGATTTCACTTGTTTTGAGATAAATTTTCATGAGCACATTAGCATGTTTTCTATGAGGTAAGATGTTTGAGCTTAGGCTTGTTCTCTTTGAGATCTGTTGGATGACCTATTGATGAATAACCATTGGCTTGCAAGATATAAAAATAAAAAATAAAAAATAGAAAAATAAATAAATAAAGAGAAGGAAAAAGAAAAGAAAGATCATGTTGAGTTTTTCACTGAGTAACCGGACCTCTTGCCTCATTAAGCATTGAGTGTTCGCGTCAAAAGGTGTGAAGTTCAGTGTTGATTTATGATATGGCTAATCTGACTTCGTAGCCTTTTTTACTTAAGTTAATAAGCCCTTAGGGATGTTCTACATCTAGTGCCCTAAAGCTACTTGGCTTGGGAGTCATTGGCCTAACACTTGTTACATGAGTCAATTAGAAAGCTTAAGGGAGTTAGACATTGCAGAGCCTGTTTAGAAAAAAAAAAAAAAAAAAAAAAGAAGGAAAAAAATGCATATCTTGCCTTGGTTGTTTCATTTGTTAGGGATTCTTTCAAATTTTATGGAACTTGTCTTGAGTTTAGGCTAAAAGCTTCATGATTGTATGCTAATTACACTTTACACATTTCAGAACATATGAGGTCTAAATTGTCCATTTATGAGTGATTTGATTCTGGATTTCCTTTTGACAGTGATGAAGGTGTTTGTCTTTTTAAGCTTGTTCATGAATAAGAACCATGGTTCATGTGAAACTTCTTTCTTGTTAACAACATAGTGCACAATGTTTGTGGGTATCATTCATGTTAAGCCCTCACGAGACTTCACTCGTCCACTAGGGATGCCTAGGGGTTTAAAAGGCTTGCTGCATATGCTAAATGCAATCGTCTCTCCCACGAAAGAGGATTTATGTTTCTTGTTTTCATTTTATTTTTCGTGTTGTTTTGCTAAGGGACTAGCAAAATGTAAGTTTGGGGGTGTTTGATAAGTGTCAAATATTGCATATTTGGACCCCTTTATTTACATTAGTTAATCCTTTAGTTGTGTCGTTATTTAATATTTTGTGTTAGTTTTGTGTTTTTAATATTTTGTAGGTCATTGAAGAAAAACTGCAGCTTTAAAGAGAAAAATGCAAAGTTTGGAAGAAAGAATACGTTGAGAAGACCTAGATTGTGTGGTTAAGTCTAACCAAATCCAAGAAATAGGTTAAATCATATTAAATCAGATTAAAGTTCAGATTGGATAAGATTTCGGATCGGATTCAAATTCAGATTCTGCACACGTCTTAGTATTTTGACCACAACTCTCTGCTCAGATATCGGATTGAAGTGATTCAAACGGAATTGGAAAGCTAGATCAAAATACTACAATTTGTTGTGAAATAGGATTTTCGTAATTCTGACAGTTTCTATGCCAAAATCGCCCCGTAATTAAAGGACACAAATCTGGACGAATCCTATTCCGATTTCAGACTTCTATTTTAACTGGGAGATAGACCTCCAAATTATTTAGGTTTACTTGGGCTTCTAGGACTTCCCTAAACCTATAAATAGACTTCTTTGCATTAAAGAAAACAGACACAATCCCAGAGAGCAAAATTCTTTTGTTTAGTTTTTCTTTAGGTTTAGGTTTAGATTTTATTTTTTATGTTGAGCTAAATTCCCAACTAAGGTTGGGGATGAAGCCTCACCGATGAAGAACAACATCACTTTTATGTAAGTTTTTATTATTATGATTTTATTGGGTTTTATATTTCAATTGTTTTACTTCTAATCAATTGTGTGGAGTAATTCTTGGATATCTCTTGTGATTTAAGGATACAAGTGATGATTTGAGATAATTTCATATGATTGATTGCTTGGCTTTTAACTCATAAAAATTGGATATCCCTTGTGATTTGTTCTACGGATACATCTGGTGTTTCAATTAAATTTGGATTCCTTTTGTGATTTGGTCAATGAACGGATACATTAGATGGTTTTGATTAATTCTTTGAAGCATAGTAAAACATATCTATGATTTAATTTGTGAGAACTTCGGATTAATATTGATGAACATAAAGTATGTTGTTATGATTTGGTGAGTGTGAATTCCCAAACCTTAGTACCTTTATCCTTAGATTTACTTATTTTATTTAGTTTATGTTTATCCTTTAATTTTCAAAACTCAAAAATCAAAACCCTTTTGGAACTAGATTAGGATTTAATTAGTTTAGATATAAATTGCTCTTTCAAAAATACAATTCTCTGTGGGATCGACCTCACACTTGCAATCCATTAAACTACAATTGATTCGTGCACTTGCGAGTTAAATAAATTTGCACAACAGCTATAATGCGATCTGATGCGCACGAGGTTTGTCTATACAAGACCATGTTTCGCGCTGGTTTCCGACTGCCCTTCCCGTCGCTAGTGCGAGAATTGTTGAGCTATGTAAACTTGGCTCCGCATCAGATTGTGCCCAACACATGGAGGCTTATCTACGCCTGCATGTTGCTTTGGCCTATGGCACTTGGACCGGGGCATTATCTCTCTGCCCGAAAATTTTTATGGGTATATCGGCTCCAAAAGAACCCAAAGTGCGAAGGTTTGTACAACTTCTAATCACGACGGGGAAAATTCATTCATGTAGACGGCAAATATTCCAGCAATCATGCATGGAAAAGTAAATACTTCTTCGCTACAGGTCAGTGGGAGTTCCATCCTACTGAAGTTGCCAAAGGTCCGAGGATGCCTCGGGAAACATGCATTCTTGTAGGGAACGCGTCCAAAGAGGAGCAGCGTCATGTGAACGACGTTTAACCGTGGACTCAGAGACACGAGAGTCTACTGAACTACTCCTTATTGATGAGTACGGCCTCAGAAGGGAGAGTCCTTGTTGCTCAAGAAGGAGGTGCTGGCGGAGCAAAAAAGAGGCCTGCTTCCGTGGTCGTTCGAGACTCAAAGCTTGTTGTCTCAGACCCTCCGGCAGCCAACACCCGAGGAGCTACCCTGCGGAAGCCCAGGCTTGATAAAGGCAAAGGCAAAGTAATTGAGCCACCTAAGCAGAAGAACTTCCCACTTCGTACAGGTGGGGCTTAAGGATAAGTGGGGGAGTAGTCCAACCTGTTGCTCGACAATTCCGAACTACGGGGCCCTTGAAAATGGACGTTAGGGCTAAAAAAGTCAACACTCCTCCTCAGGTGGCCAGGGCTTTGCGCTTGGTAGATGAGCCTAAAGAACTCGAAGAGCCCGAAGCCCCTCAACTGAAAAAGAGGAAACTGATAAAAGCGGCAGAGGCCAAGGTGCAGGATCAATTCGCCAGCTTCTTGGCCGCCAGGCGAAAGACCGGTCCTAAACCCGTGGTGAAACTAGTGGCAGAGGTTGAGGCCTTCCTTGCAAAAGAGCCCGTCCCGGCGCGGCCGTTAAATGCTAGTCCTTTGGCCTCGGCTGGAGCCGTGGCCGAGACTTCGATCCCCATTGGTTCTATATCACTCCTACCCCTAGGCTCGAACGTCCAACACATACTGGATGAGATAAAATTAGAAGTGAACTCAAATAGTTCCGTGGGGATGGTGTGTGAAAGGACCGAGGGGCCTACTGCAGCTGCCGGGGAAGCTCGACCTCCACCCCCCATTGCTGAGGAGGAACCGGAAGCCCGTGCTTCTAAACCAGCAAAGGCTCGGCCGTTGACACCTATATGTGCCAAGAAGGCTGCTGCTGCCGAGAGGGTCTCGGCTGCCGAGAGAGCCTCTACTGCCGAGACCTTGTCTTCTTCCGTCTCACTAGTAAGGCCTTTGAGGGTGGATTGGACTGTCGGCGGGCCCCTGGCAAATTTCAGCGGTTACCTGAGGGGCAACCCTTTCTTAGCACTAGTGGATTTGATTCCACACGAGAACCTTGCGATGGAGCATGACACATCTGCTGAAAGCATGACAGAGTAGATGATTTTCTTTCAACTTTTTGTAAGTATAATATCTTTCTCTTTCTTTCTATTTATACATACATGCTAATGAAATTCTTGTTGTGAGCATTATGAAGTCGTTGATTTTGTATTGCTACTTCCGAAAGGCGGCCAAGGACTCGGCTACTAAAACGAGCAATCTCGAAGACAAAGTTGTTGATCTGGAGGCTGAGAATGCCAGGTTGAAGGAGATGGTAGCTAAGCAAGATGAAGAGCTGCTGCTCTCAGGTCAACAACAGTCAATAATGCAAGCCGAGACTTCCGAGGCGGCAACGGCTCGGGCAAGGGCTGAGTCAAAGGTCACAGAGCTGTTGGCTGAGATTGAAGGTCTCCGAGCTGAAGTAAACCGACTTCATTAGGACAATTCTATCATCAAAGAAGACCTGAATCAGCTAGAAGAAGCGCACACAGGGGTCTCGGATCAGCTGAAATTGGCTTAGAATGAGATCTTGGATCAGAGGGCCTTGGGGGTGAAGGCGAATGAAGCCAAGGTCGTTGCCGAGGAGAAACTCAAATTCTTCAAAGGCAAGCACGTCTAGGTGAGGGCTCAGCTGAAGGAGGCCAAAACCCGAGCTGCCAATTATCTACGTCAGCTATCCTTTGCCTCATGGGTTCGAAACTCTACCTGGGCCGACAGGCTTATCCTGGGCTTCGAAACCTTTCGAGCATGGGCTAAGGACTCGACCCGAAGAATAAATCTTGACAAGGTGAAGATCGAGGACATCCCTTGTTCGGATGCAGCTGTGGCGCAGCTGGTAAACTTGGGCCAAGAACACATGCCTGATGCAACAGGGATAAAAGAATTTTTCTATGATCCCTTTTTGGATCCACAGCGCCAAGGTACCGAGTCTACCCCGGGTAATGCGCAATCTGTCGAGGCCGATACCCCCGAGTCCACATCTGCCGAGTCCTCTGAAGTCGCTCCTACTTCCGTCCCCAAAGAAGAATGATGTAAAACTTTTGACGGATTCTTTGTATATCTCAAATCTTTTAATGAAATGAGTTTTTGTGAATACTTTTTGCGTTAAAAGTTTGGAAGAATAACATAAGTCTATCATAAGGTCTCGGAATAATAACCTTTTGATGTTTGCCTGTTGGTTAAGGTAGTTTGAAAGAGCCCATAATTATGTTTCTCCAAGTTAGGTCTCGGGAAATTTGGTTTAACCTTAGTTATGTTTCTCTGAGTTAGGTCTCGGGAAATTTGGTTTAACCTTAGTTATGTTTCTCCGAGTTAGGTCTCGGGGAATTTGATTTAACCTTAGTTATGCTTCTCCGAGTTACGTTTTGAGGAATACCTTGGGTTTTTTAACTTAACCTCAGACTTAACCATAGTTATGGTACCCCGAGTTAAATCTCGGGGAAAAGCCTTTTCAGCTTGCATTTCTTTAGGGCTCGGAAAAGCCTTTTCAGCTGTATTTTTCGAGACTCATAAAACCTTTTAATTTGTACTTATGAATATTGAATGCTGCTTAACTCCAAGATACTTTATTCATCGAAATAAAAATAATGAAATGAATAGAGAAATCACATATTACAGCATTTTAAACATAGTACTTTTTGAGGTGCTCAACATTCCAAGGCCTCGAAAGAGCCTTACCTTTGGAATCCTCCAAGTGGTACGCTCCTGCCCTTTTTCACTCAATCACCTGTAGGGTCCTTCCCAATTAGGAGCCAGCTTTCCCTCAGCTAGGTCCTTGGTTGCCAGTGTGATTCTACATAAGACCATATCCCCAACTTTGAAGCTTCGAGGTTTGACCTTCCTGTTAAAATACCGAGTCACTCTTGCTTGGTATGCTGACATAGTCACTTGGGCTCGATCCCGCTTCTCTTGTAGCAAGTCCAGGTGGTGCTGTAAACCCTCGTTGTTGGTTTCGGGCTGGAAGGCCTCTACACGATAGCTGCCTGAGCCTACCTCGGCCAAAATGACTGCCTCGGTTCCGAATGCCAAGGCATATGGGGTCTCCTCAGTTGGAGTTCTTCTGGTTGTCCGGTATGCCCACAAAACTTCTGGAAGATCTTCAGCCCAATCTCCTTTACCATCATCAAGTTTTTTCTTCAAGATTTTGAAAATCGTTTTGTTGGTAGCCTCCACTTGTCCGTTAGCCTGGGGATGCCCCGAAGATGAGTAGTAGTTCCTTACCCGGAGCTTGGCACACTAGTCTCGGAATGAGTCACAGTCAAATTGCTTGCCATTATCTGTGACGAATGCATGGGGAATGCCGTATCGGCATATGACGCTCTTCCATAAAAACCGTTCTATTGCCTTGGTTGTGATATTTACTAAGGCTTCAACCTCTGCCCATTTAGTGAAATAATCCACAGCGACAACCACAAACTGTACACTTCCCCTACTTTGAGGCAATGGTCCCACTATATCTACCCCCCATTGTGAGAGGGGCCAGGGTGAAGAGATTGCACTCAGGTCTTCAGGGGGTTGGTGAGTGACATTAGCGAATCTCTGGCATTTGTCACAATTTCTGACTAACTCTACCGAGTCCCGATTCATGTTGGGCCAATAGAAACCCGTTCGGACTGCTTTGTGTGCTAGTATTCTAGCTCCAGAGTGTCTTCCACAGATCCCTTCATGGATCTCTCTGAGAATAGAAATTTCCATCTTCTTTTGAAACACACTTGAGGAGTGGTAACATGAAACCCCTCTTGTAAAGAATTTCATTTACCATCGTAAACCTCGCAGCTCTTATTTTCAACTGAATAGCCGACTTTCGATCTGGAGGGAGGACTCGTTTTTCCAGGTATTCCATGATTTCCAGTTGCCAATCGGGTATGGTCTCGGTTGTCAAGACCGACACCATCTTGGTAATGGATGACTGTGGAAGAATTTGGACAAGTGTCTCGTCTTCAATCACCCTGTTTGCCGTCAAGGCTATTCGGGCCAACCTGTCTGCTCTTTCATTCTCAGGTCTCGAAACTTTGACAATACTGAACCTCTCAAATAAACTTTGCATTTCTTGTACTTTCGACAAGTATAACTTCATCTTTTCTCCCTTGGCTTCGAATTCACCTCGAACATGACCGACGATGACTTGGGAATCACTTCACACTTCTACGAATTTAGCACCCATTTCTTGAGCTAAACCGAGTCCTGCCAGAACTGCCTCATACTCGGCTTCGTTATTCGTAGTTTTAAATTTTAGCTTCAAAGAACTGCATAGTTCTTCCCCATCCGTGGTAATCATCACTATTCCAGCTCAGTGCTTCTTCGTAGATGATCCATCCACATAAATTACCCATGTCTCATCATTCAGCGAACCTGTCACATCTGGCAAATTAGTGAACTCTGCCAGAAAATCAGTCAGTGCTTGACCTTTGAGAGAATTCCGAGAGAGAAACTCAATGTCAAATTCTCCCAGTTCAATTGTCCAATCAGCTAATCTTCCAGATAGAACTAGCTTTCTTAACACCTTCTTCAAAGGATACTCGGTTAATACCCTTATAGTATGAGCTTGAAAGTATGGTCTGAGTTTTCTAGATGCTATAATCAAGGCGAAAGACAGTTTCTCCACCTGGGGATATTTTTCTTCAGCTCCCCTTAAGGCTCTGCTGATGAAGTACACAGGCCTCTGAATTCCCTCTTCTTCTCGAATTAATGCTGCACTCACATCTGTGGGAGACACAGCTAAGTACAGATACAGTGCTTCTCCAAGCCTCGTCTGGCTTAGCAAAGGTGAGCTCATTAGATACTTTTTTAGCTTTCCGAAGGCTTCTTTACATTCGTTCGTCCATTCAAAGGTCTTTCGTAAGACTTTAAAAAATGGAAGACACTTATCGGTTGATCGTGAAATGAATCGATTTAGTGCTGCTATTCTTCCCGTTAATTGCTGGAGTTGTTTTAAAGTTTTTGGAGACTGCATGTCTAAGACAGCTTGTATCTTCTCGAGGTTAGCCTCTATTCCTCGGCTCGACACCATGTAACTGAGGAACTTTCCCGATGAGACTCCAAATGCACATTTCGAGGGATTCAACTTCATCCCGTACTTCTTCAAGGTTATGAACGTCTCTTGCAAGTCGAGTGCATGGTTCTGCGGTAGTACACTCTTGACTAGAATGTCATCAACGTATACCTCCATATTCCGTTCGATCTGGACTCGGAACATTTTGTTATCTAGCCTCTAGTATATTGCCCCTGCATTCATCAAACTGAAGGACATGAGTCTGTAACAGTACAGGCCTCGGTCGGTTATGAATGCAGTTTTTTCATGATCTTCTGGCTGCATATATATCTGGTTGTAACCAGAGAAAGCATCCATAAAGCTGAGTAAGCCATAGTCCGCTGTCAAGTCCACCAATGCATCGATACAGGGTAATGAAAAGCTGTCTTTTGGACAAGCTTTGTTGAGGTCGGTAAAATCTACGCACATCTTCCATTTCCCATTGAATTTTTTAACCAATACTACGTTGGCTAACCAATCGGGATAATAAACTTCCTCAATAAAACGAGCCTTGAGAAGCTTCTCTACTTCTTCAGCTATAGCCATATTCCGTTTAGGGGCAAACTTTCTTCTCTTTCGCTTCACCAGCTTCATACTTGGATCCACGTTGAGTTGGTGAAGAATGTCTTCAGGACTGATTCCTGGCATATCTTCTTGGGTCCACGCGAAAACTTCTAAGTTCTGTCGAAGGAAGGTGACGAGACCTTCTCAGACCCTAGGACTGATTTGTGTCCCAATTTTCAAAATTTTTCCTTCACCGACCACTATGTCTTCTAATGGCTCGGTTGGCTCTCCCTTAGGCTCATTCCTACCTTTACCACCTACTATACCAATTACTATAGGAGTTGGATCAGAGGCATTCTTGAGAGATGTATTGTAACATCTTCTCGCCTGAGTCTGATCCCCTCTTACTTCTCCAACTCCTTCTTCAGTTTGGAACTTCATCATCAAGTGGTATGTTGAAGTTACGGCCTTCAACTTATTCAAAGCAGGACGACCTATGATAGTATTGTAAGCACCGGGTTGGTCTATGACCAAGAAGTCTACCATTGCAGTCACAGGTAGTGAAATAAGGCCAATCGGCTAGACTTGCTCCCCTGCAAATCCGACCAAGGGAGAATTAAATGGTTCGATCTTGTCACGACCAATACCCATTTGCTTGAAGACCGGCCAATACAGGACATCGGCCGAACTTCCATTGTCCACCAAAATTTGATGGATCATATGGTTGGCCATTGTCACTATTACTACTAGTGGATCGTCATGCGGCTGCATTACCCCCCTAGCATCCTCCTCAGAAAAAGAAAGAGTCATTGAATCCTTCCTCGGAACCTTAGAAGGTCTTTGCACTGTAAGGACCTCTTCAGTCTGTGTTTTTCTCGCATAAGCCTTTTTGGCTGAGTTGGATTGTCCTCCACCAGCTATTCCTCCTGCAATAGTGTGGATTTCACCTACCACTCCTTGGTCTCGAGGAGCTCTCGGATCCTCTCACGGAGCATCCTTGCGATCACGTCTCGGATCTCTACCTCCTGCGCCTCGGTTTGCATCCAATAGAAGGGGTTGTTGGTGAACCACATCTCGATTCCTTTCTCCTCCAAGGAACCTCACTAGCCTTCCATTTCTAATGAAGGTTTCGATTGCCTGACGTAGAGTTATACAATCTTCTGTCAAATGCCCGTGATCATTATGATACTCATAGAACTTTGTCCGGTCTCGCTTCCTCAGATCACCCCACAACTTACTTGGCCACCTGAAAGCTGGGTCCCTTCTAATCTCCATGAATACTTCGTTGACACCAACATTCAAGGGTGTGAACCTTCGATCTTCACATCGCCGAGGCTCTATCTTCGGGAAGGATGGCATGGTCTTCTTCACCACTTTCTTTTGGAATTTCCCTTCTTTCGGAGTGGACGTTGCGGGTATCTCCTTCTTGCTTTCCTCCTTTTCTTGGTCCTCTTCCTCCTGACCTTTCGTTAAAGCCTTAATCATTTCCTCTTGATTGATGTATTCCTCAGTCTTACTGATAAACTGGCAAAGAGCTATCTCTATCGAACTCTTTGATACTTTGGCCATCAGAGGCCCATTTAGCCTGACTCCGTGCCATAATGCGGATAATATTGTTTGATCACCTTGGTTCTCCACCAACAGCTTTTCTTTATTAAACCTGAGCATGAAATCATTCAAACTCTCTTCTATTCCCTGATGAAGAGATAGCAAACAAGCTGAGTGCTTCTTCGTCTTCCGGGTTGCCAAGAATTGGCTTAAGAAGAGGCATCTGAGTTCTTTGAAGTTATCCACCGACTTGGCTGGCAATCTGGCGAACCAATCTTTAGCAACTCCTTCTAAGGTGAGGGGAAAGATTCTGCATGCAATTTCGTCCGAAAATCTAAGAAGGGAAAAATTAGCGCGGATGTTTCCCATATATTCAGAAGGGTTGCCATTACCGTCAAACTCCTTGACACGAGGCATTTTGAAGTTGTCAGGCAAGGGGAAACCCAACACTCGATTAGTGAAAGGCAGGTCGGTGTTGTACATAAGCTCCCCAGCAGGGCTTTTCTCCTTTTTGGCAGCCAACTTGCGAGTTAGTTCTTCATACTTGTTTTTAAGATCTTCTATGTCATCACTCATCTGGCCCTCATTCCACCCATTATGGTGGTCGCCATGGTGAGGTTGTTCCCGTCGAGGCCTAGTATGCTGAGACCTCTCCGGCTCTCCTGCTCAGGATGTTCCTCATTCTGGACAGTCGTATGATGGCTGGCTTGAACCGAACTCACATCTTCTTCACGGTGCGAATCTGCAATCAACTTTCCCTTGCGGATTTCTACACGCCTTTCCTTCTCATGCCTTTCTTCACGCTTCTTTGCCCGCCTTTCCTCGTGCTCTTGGTCCCTCCGGCTATTATGGCCTTCAGCAATCGTGAGCCTTGTGGCGAGGTCTTCATTCTGCTTCTTCAGGGCCTTCATAGACTCGGTCATCTGCTTCATAAACTCAGCTAAGTTGGATGGTACTAGTGCTTTGGAAGCTCCGGCAGTAGAATGAGTGGTCATCATAATGGATTAATAGATGGTAAGAACTGATAAAAATCAAGTTCCCACAGACGGCGCTAAACCGTTGAAGCATAGTTTTCCTAAAGATGACATGGCACATCTGTTGGCTCTGAGTTGACCAACATACAAGTGGTTTGACTACACAACAAAGAAGAAGAGAAGGATCGAAGAGACCGGGGGTGAGCTGGTGGGGACACTCCGATGCCTAAGTCAGAATGAGAGATAGTATGAGCAACAAAAGAAGAAGTCAAAGGCAAAGTTGTGCTTACCCCTTTATGGAGAGATCATCTGTCTTTTATAGGCATGAAGTAGTGAAAGTCCCTTCACCAACGAATCACTCTTTCCTAAGTTTCTACGATGCAGTTACTAATAAAGGGATTTGGGTGATCATCCTCTCCGAGATCTTAGGGGATCAAGATCATAGGATTTGGTGGTTGCATGTATCACTTGATTTGAACATTTGTACATGATTTGTGGGATAATATATTTGATTTGCATTTTAGATAGATATGGCAGCTTTTGAATAAACAAGATCACTTATCTGTTAATGGATGTATCTTTTAAGATACCTGAGTTATCCTTGTAGCCGAGACCTGTGTGTCCTGAGTTAGTCTCGGACTTAATGGTCTCGGCTCGAGGGTCTCGGATCCCATGGGTCTCGAATATGAGGGCCTCGGATATGTAGGTCTTGGACTTGTTTGCCCGAATCCTTACTGGGCCTGGGCCTTTCCATGATTGAGCTGGAGCCGAGGATTACCAGGTATTTAATGGTTTGATCTATGACATAACACATATAATGGCCAGTCACATACATGTGAGGAATTCATGAAAACATGAATTAATCAAGTTAAATATCACAACATGATCATCTCAAAGGCGCCAATATTGAAATATTAAATAAGCATAATTAGGGCTTTAATCTAGCCGTCCTAAAGAGTTAGTTACACATAGTGAAAATAAAGGAAAAGTAAAGGGAAAGAAAGAACCGAAAACTGCTCCTAGAAGTAGCCTCCAAATTCCTCTCCCCAAAGTTGTCTCCTTCCAAAGCATACATACTCTAGAGGCTTAAGGGTCTATTTATAGGCTTTAGAAGTCCTTCAAACTAGTAAACCTAGGAATTTCATAGGGTTTCAAAACCTATTACAATTGGGAGTTGGAAAACCCTAATATGGAAATATTAGCATTCCGGCCGCAGCTTTGATGTGCCTTCTGCGCATGGGTGCGATCGATCGCAACCCGTGTGCGTTCGATCGCAGGTTTGTGATCGAGCCTCTTCTGTTGTGCGCTCGTAGCCTGCTTGATGTGTTTTCTTCCCTGGTACTGCACTCGATCGCAGGGAACCTGTGATCGATTGCAGTGTCAGGGGCTCCCATTTTTCCCATCTTCTCTCTTTGAGCCCAAATTTTCCAGATTTACTTCATTTTCTTTCAAAAGTCTGGAAAACTATGGAAAACACAAAAGGAATTAAAATGGCCTAATTAACTAAAACCAAAGGATTAAAACATATAAGTTAATGGCTGAAAATATGAATATTTTAGCACTTAACACACCCCCAAACTTACATATTGCTAGTCCCTTAGCAATACAAAACTAACAACAAAAATGAAAAACAGAGAACAAAAAGATAAATCCATCTTTCGTGGGATGTACAATTGCATTTAGCATATACAACAAGCCTTTTAAACTTCTAAGAATTCCCCAGAGGACGAGTGAAGTCTCGTGAGGGTTTTCTAAAAATGTTACCCACAAACATCATGCACAGTTCATGTTATTCCAAAAATTAAGATCATGATTTTCATTCATTAGCAAGCTTAAAATGACAAACTCCATCTTCACAATGAATTGGAATCTCAAAGTTTAATTACTTACAGAGGACATGCTAAAACATAACAAGTTTGAAAACAGTGTAAGGTGAGTTAGCACAAAATTATGAGGCTTTCAAATCTTTCCAATGTGTAATGTCTCTATATCTCAAAATTCACTGAAATCCCTATTAGAGTGAACAACCATGGCATATTTATTTTTCTCTCTCTCTCTTTTTTTTTTTTTTTTGTCAAGTTGTGTAATGTTTGGTTCCTTTAAGCTTTCTAATTGACCCTTGTAGCGAGTGTGAAGTCAATGACTCCCAAACCAGATGGTTTTAGGGCATTAGGTGTAGAGACACCCCTAAGGACCTACTAACTCAAGTCAAAGAGGCTACAAAACCAAACTAACCATGACATCAATCAAATCAAAATTTTGGAGAAAATTCACTTTACCCCCTGAAGTTTCAGGAGTTTTTCAATTTGAACCCCAATGTTTAAAAATTCGCAATGTATCCCCCTAATGTTTTAAAAAATTTTAATTCAGACCCTCCGTTACTAATTTCCGTATAATTGGATAGAAATCATCCCACGTGTGTCTCACGTGGGATTTTGATGCCCTCTATTCCAATTTTGCCCTCATTAAAACCTATGAAATTATGTAATTACTCTCAATTTCATAGGTTTTAATGAGGGTAATTATGTAATTTCATATGTTTTAATGAGTGCAAAATTGGAATAGAGGGCATCAAAATCCCACGTGAGATGCACGTGGGATGATTTTCATCAAATTAGACGGAAATTAGTAACGAAGGGCCTGAATTGAAAATTTTTGAAACATTAGGGGGGTACATTGCCAATTTTTAAGCATTGGGGTTCGAATTGAAAAACTCCTGAAACTTCAGGGAGGTAAAGTGAATTTAACCCCAAAATTTTTCACCTTTTGACGTGAATACTCAATGCTTTGAGGCGAGAGGTCCAGTTACTCAGTGAAAAGCCAATCAATGATCATTTATTTATTCTTTTTTTTCTTTTTTTTTTTTCCACAAATATGCCAAAGTGTCCATCTAATAAATCATCCAGTCTCATCCAAGATACAGAAACACACATATCAGACCTCATGTCATACCTCACAAATTATGTGCTAATGTGCTTGAGTGCTTAGATCAAACATGTGATTTTTCAACTGTTCTAAACAAGTAATCAAACTAATAGATTCACTCATCAGATCATGTATTCAAAATTTTAAGCTCACTGATAATGTCAAGCCACAATTCTTTTAGATCAACCAAAATTTTAAGACAAACATGAACATGCATATATATTTTTTTTCTTTATGATTTTTCACAAATAAAAATAAAATAAAACTGGGACAAAGTGTGTGTAAAGTGTCCCCCATACCCCTAAACTTAAATTACACATTGTCCGAAATGTGTGTATAATATGGAAAGAATTTACTCGGGAGATGGACAAACTGTTTGAAATAGCATGGCTCATTGCACACCCCCAAACTTGAATTGAAGCACACTTATCCCTGCAAAACATCAAAACACAAAAACAAGTAGAATGAAACAAAACTAAAGATAAAAAGATGAAATGAAAATACACAAAGACAAAAATAAAATAACAAGATAACTATGGGGTGCCTCCCATGAGCGCTAAGTTTAACGTCTTCAGCCAGACTGTGGTCCCTGCTCAAAGTTGTCCCGAAGAAGATGCTTGGTTCGGGAATTCTGTCGAACACCTGGTGTGCACTGTGATGACCAAGGTTGCTAAGGCATGGCAACGACATCCCAAAACCCCTTGCAAAAGATGAAAACCCAACCACAGAGATGCAAATGTGGGTGGTGAAACACCCACAATTTGCAAAAATTATGTAAAAATGGAAGTTGGGGGAGTAGGAGTTGGGTGTGTGATGTGTTGTGTGAAGAGAAAACGGGTTGTGTGGTTGTGAGGTGGTGTTGTGGAGGTGCGGTGAGGTGGTGGTTGAAGACCGGTGGAAGTGAGGGATAAGGGGTGGTGTGCCGGTAGAGGTGATGTGCAGTGATGGAGTGTGTGTGGCGTAGGGAAGAAAAGAATGTGGGGAATGGGGGAAAGTGACCAAAATTAGGTCATGTGGCTTGCTGCCTGAGTGTGCACTCGATCGCACGCATGGTGCGCTTGATCGTACTCGCGCGGTGGAGTGCGTGTTTGGGTGATGTGCGCTCGAACGCACACATGGTGTGCTTGATCGTACTAATAGAATGCAATGCAGCCAAAAGTTGGTTAGTGTGCCCGATCGCACTCAGGGTGCGCTCAATCGCAGTAACAGAATGTAACAAAATTGACCAAGGACTCGAAAGATTAAAACACTAAAGTAAAATAAAACACAAAGGAAAACAAAAACAAAATATAAATAAAACAAACAACAAAATAAAAAGGATATGCTATGGGGTGCCTCTCATGAGCGCTAAGTTTAATGTCTTCAGCCAGACGGTGGTACTTTAAACTTGAAGCACCAATCTTTCCTTCTCTTGCACCAAAGGGAATGAATCTTTTCTGCTGCAAGGTGATTCCGAGTGTTTTTAGATCGGGGAGGACCACTCTGAGTTTTCTCAAACAGGTGCTCATCCAGTGGGGAATCATGAACTGGAATATAGTAAGAAGAAAACTCAAGAAGCTTTTCTATCTCGATGTCCTCAAATTGCTCATGTAGTAGCTCTAATAGGCTTCTCTCTTGGCCTCTTGGTGTTTCAGGAATAAGAGCTAATGGTGAAAAAATCTTAGTGCTCTCTTCTTTTTCCCGATGTAGCTCCTCTTGAACTTTGGTTTGCTCCCCATTCCCCTCTTCCACTTGATTTTCAACCACCTCTTCTCTCTTTAACATGACAACTTGCTCATGATAGTATGTGCACTCTTCCTCCATGTAATGCTCATTAGGATTGGCCACCAACTGATTTTGACACTCTTCGTCTTCTTTAAGTGTATTTGATTTTTGTTTGAGGTGGGCCTCCAACCATTCAAATCATTGCTCTCTTTCCTCCATGCGGCTAAGATGAGCTGTTGTATGTTTTGCAAAGTCAGCACACTATCTTTCGAAGGCAGCAATTGCTTCTTCTAATGCAGACCTTTTTGGAGGAGGTGTTTCCTCTTGGTACTATTGAGGCCAATCGATGGGGAATGCACTCCGATCCTTGTCAAATTGTCCCATTCGTACTTCCAGTCTTTGAATGGCTTGATCATTTCTTTGAAACGCTTGATCGATCCTTGTATTGATTTGTTCTTGATCAGTCATCAATTGCTGGAGTTGGGTGGCTGGCTGAATAGGAGAGATGTTTCGACTAGCCATGGATTTTACAAGTATATTTAATGTCTTTTGCATGGCATCCAGCTGATCTTGTAGTGGTGGATCCGATTGAGAGGAATATGAATGATTTCTAGGAGCTTGAGCTTGCCATGAAAGATTGGACTGTTGGCTCCATGTTGGGTTAAAGGAATCAAAATAGCGGCTGTTCCCCACTCTAGAGAATGCTGCGTTCATGTATTGGTTAGAAATTGCCTCAATGTAGGACTTACGAAGATGCAGACTCAACTGACCCTACATAAAACAACAGAAAAAAAATCAAATCTATAATTATCGCAGTACTGTACTGCTCTTTGGATGTACGATCGATCGCACCGTGAGGTGCGCTCGATAGCCCTGGTTGGGTGCTTGAGCGCACCTCCAGAGGCACAGAAACTGCGGAAAAGAGTATAAAAATAGAAAATTTTAAAGCAAAAATAAATTAAAAGAAAAAAAAATTCCAAACAAAATCAAACAATCCCCGGCAACGGCGACAAAAACTTGTTGTGCCAAATACTACCTAAATTAATAGATAATATTTAATACGTTTTAACTTGTAAGTGCACAAGATCAAAACAATAGTATAGTGCAGCAAGTACTAGATCGATTCCATGAGGATTGTGATTTTATTTAGAATTAATTAAAAATATCAACTTGTCACTGAATTGATATATTGAAAAAGAAATAAAAAGATCTAAAGATAAATGAAAGACTAAAGGTAGGGCTTTGATATCCAACACTAATTATATTTAGATAATATATCAATATGCCAATGTTTTGATCATGTCATGTATATCTAATGTTTGTCAACCTAAGGGCATGGGTGCATACTCCTTAAGCTATTGATTTCCCTAAGCAACGAGTTAGGTATGGGTGTATACTCTAACTCTTTTCTTTCCTAAAGGATTTAGCATGGGTGTATACTAAGTTGTTCTTTAGGAAAGCATATATTCTGTGAAAATCGACAAACACATAAAGCCTAGGGCATGGGTATATACTCCCGGTTCCCCATGTTGATTAACCCAAGAACCCAGTATGGATTTTTTTTGTTACTTTTATTAAACCCAGGACTCGGTTATCCAAATTGATGTAACTAATTAGTCCATACCGTATGCATATAATGGCCAGTCACATACATATGAAGAATTCATGGAAACATGAATTAATCAAGTTAAATATCACATTATGATCATCACGGAGGCGACAATATTGAAATATTAAATAAGCATAATTAGGGCTTCAATCTAGCCCTCCTAAAGAGTTAGTTACATATAATGAAAATAAAGGAAAAGTAAAGGGAAAGAAAGAACCGAAAACTACTCCTAGAAGTAGCCTCCAAATTCCTCTCCCCAAAGTTGTCTCCTTCCAAAGTGTACATACTCTAGAGGCTTAAGGGTCTATTTATAGGCTTTAGAAGTCCTTGACAAACTAGTAAACCTAGGAATTTCATAGGGTTTCAAAACCTATTACAATTGGGAGTTGGAAAACCCTAATATGGAAATATTAGCATTCTAGCTGCAGCTTTGATGTGCCTCATGCGCACGAGTGCGATGGATTGCAACCCGTGTGCGCTCGATCACAGGCTTGGATCGAGCCTCTTCTGTTGTGCGCTCGAACGCTCGTGGCCTGCTTCATGTGTTGTCTTCTCTAGTACTGCGCTCGATCACAGGGAACCTGTGATCGAGGGAACCTGTGATCGATCGATGGGGGAGCTCCATTTTCCCATCTTCTCTCTTTGAGCCCAAATCTTCTAGATTTACTTCATTTTCTTCGAAAAGCTTGCAAAAGTATGGAAAACACAAAAAGAAATTAAAATAGCCTAATTAACTAAAACCAAAGGATTAAAACATGTAAGTTAAGGGCTGAAAATATGAATATTTTAGCACTTAACACAATTCTCTATGGGTTC
>NC_081541.1:22077962-22115594 GCF_901000735.1 Corylus avellana | reverse complement strand
TATATATATATATATATATATATATATATATATATATATATAAAATGGTTAATGTTTTATGTGCTAAAAAGTGAGGGGGAAGCATGAATTTTCATTTTAATGATTTTAATGCATCTCCTAGTTATAAGACACCAGCTCCTACCAACTACTCTCAAAATTTGTACACATATGAGTCATGCTCATACTGCTCCAATCCTTATCATAGTTCTAGTAATTGTCCACATTGGGGACAAGTTTCTGATTTTTCATATGAGCAAATGAATACTAGTATCTCCACCCCGAGGTTTGAATCAAATTCCAATTTTTACACCCCGGGATGGAATAATCAATCTGATTTCTCATGGTCAGCTCAGGCAACAGGAAATTATGCTCACCAATTATGCACCATTCAGAATATCCACAATTCGATCACCAAGCTCAACCACCTGCGGATCAATCCATTACTCAAATGCCACAGCCTGCACCATAGTCATCACTTGAAGACATGATGAAAGCATTCATGCAATCAATGGATAAGAACATACAAGAGATAAAGCATGATATGAAGAATACTAACATGAGCAATAATCAAGCTATACAAGAGCTCAAGAATTCCAACTCCCAAGCCATACAAGACATACAAGAACTTATGCAGGCTGTGACCAAGATAGAAGGACAGATCGGTCATCTAGTTGCTGACTTCAACAGAATAGAGGAAGAAGAGCTTCAAAGTCAGCTGATGGCTGAAAGACACTACATGATTGATGAGGATGATTCCGAAAATTCTTATCATGAACATGTCCAAGTCATCATCACACTAGAGAGTGAGAAAATTGTGGATAACAAAGAGGAGGAAGAGAAACAGGAGCAAGTTGAGCACCCTTAGCAAGTTGAGCACCATGAGAATAGTGAGCCTCCAATGGATCCTAATCTGCCCGGTGACATGGAAGTGAGCACTGAAGCTCCTGCCTGCATCACTGTCCCTCTTGAGACACATCAAGAGCCCAAAGCTTCATCGCCTGAATGTCTCAAAGAGTCATCTTATGTCAAGATACTCAAGGACTTGTGCACACAAGCACACAAATCTAGGAACCACTTTCCTAAGAAGATCCTTCGAAGTAAGAAATTCTACAAAAGATGGCGAAATATCCTTCCAGAGAGGTATGAAGTTTTGAAGAAGGGGTGGAAGGGATTGGTTAGACAATCACGATAGGGAGAAGCGCTGTAAAGTTTTCTCCTCCAATTTATTTTATGGGCTTCACTCCACAAATTCTTTCTTTCCTTTTTCTTTATATTGCATTTCTTTTTATTTGTTTTTGTTTCTAATGGCAATTGATCTTTTGATGTTTTGTTTCTATGAAAAAAATATTGCTGTTAGTTTTTGTTGACAAGTGTTTTGATGTTTAAGTTTGGGGGACCCCCTGGCCTTGTTCACACTCAGATTTCCTTACTTTCGGTAATGTATTTCTATACTGCACATTGAGGGCAATGTGTAATTCAAGTTTGGGGGTATGGAAAAACACTTTGTCTGTTTATTTTTGTTCTTATTTGTTTATTTTTCTTTGTCATTTTATGTTAATTTTTTTAAAAAATAAAAAATAAAAAATTGTGCTATGTTGCTGTCAAGTTTGAGTTAAACTATGACTGTGGTTTGCATTTCATTGGATTGCTTAAAGGGTTGAACACATCATTATGTCATTAGGATTCTGAGTCATTTGACTTATTTTTGGGTAAAAGAGATTTTTCACTTGTTTAAAGATAAATTTTTATGAGCACATTAGCCTGTTTTTTGTGGGGTATGATGTTTGAGCTGAAGTTTGTTCTCTTTGAGATTTGTTGGATGACTTATTGATGAATAATCATTGGCTTGCAAGATATAGAAAAGAAAAAATAAATAATAAATAAAAAAGAGAAGGAAAAAGAAAAGAAAGATCATGTTGAGTTTTTCACTAAGTAACCGGACCTCTTGCCTCATTAAGCATTAAGTGTTCGCGTCAAAATGTGTGAAGTTCAGTGTTGATTTATGATATGGCTCATCTGAATTTGTAGCCTTTTTGACTTAAGTTAATAAGCCCTTAGGGATGTTCTACATCTAGTGCCCTAAAGCCACCTAGCTTGGGAGTCATTGGCCTAATACTTGTTACATGGGTCAATTAGAAAGCTTAAGGAAGTTAAACATTGCAGAAAAAAAAAATGCATATCTTGCCTTGGTTGTTTCATTTGTTAGGGATTCTTAAAAAATTTTATGGAACTTGTCTTGAGTTTAAACTGAAAGCTTCATGATTGTATGCTAATTACACTTTACACTTTTCAGAACATATAAGGTCTAAATTGTCCATTTATGAGTGATTTGATTTTGGATTTCCTTTTGACTGTGATGATGGTGTTTGTCTTTTTAAGCTTATTCATGAATAAGAACTATGGTTTATGTGAAAATTCTTTCTTGTTAACAACATAGTGCACAATGTTTGTGGGTATCATTCCTGTTAAGCCCTCACAAGACTTCATTCGTCAACTAGGAATGCCTAGGGGTTTAAAAGGCTTGTTGCATATGCTAAATGCAATCGTCTCTCCCACGAAAGAGGATTTATGTTTCTTGCTTTCATTTTATTTTGTCGTTTTGCTTTGCTAAAGGATTAGCAAAATGTAAGTTTGGGGGTGTTTCATAAGTGCCAAATATTGCATATTTGGACCCCTTTATTTACATTAGTTAATCCTGTAGCTGTGTTATTATCTGATGTTCTGTGTTAGTTTTGTGTTTTTAGTATTTTGTAGGTCATTGAAGAAAAACCACTTTTCGGAAGAAAATATATTTGAGAAGACCTAGATGATGTGGTTAAGTTTAACTAAATCCAAGAAATGGTTAAATCGGATGAAAGTTTAGATTGGATAAAATTTCGGATTGGATTCAAATTCAGATTTTGCATATGTCTCAGTATTTTGACCATAACGTTTTGTTCAAATATCGGATTGAAGTGATTCAAGTGTCATTGGAAAGCTAACTCAAAATACTAGAATTCGTTATGAAATAGGATTTTCCTAATTCGGACGGTTACTATGCCAAAATCGCCCCGCAATTAAAGGACACAAATTTGGACGAATCCTATTCCGATTTTAGACTTCTATTTTGACTGGGAGATAGACCTCCGAATTATCTAGGTTTAATAGGACTTTTAGGACTTTCCTGTAACGCCCCGATATTTGAACTAGCAAATATCGAAGTCGTGACGCTGCAACTTTAGAAAATACAATCTTACAGCGGAGTATGTATATTTTTTTTCTTTTTCTATGACCTAGGAATAACTTACACAACACAGTTGAGCTGACTGAAATACCTCGAGGTGATATATTATTAAATAAAATAGAAACATGGTTTTCATTACAACATATGTACACACTAGGTGTACCAAATATATGCCACAGACGGCACCTAAATTAACATAGTAATATCTATTAAGTTTACACACATCACCATACATAATAAAAGCGATTAACATAAATGAGACTTGCTCCATAGAGTAAGCATAAATCCTGCAGCAGATGGTCTATCAACCATCAAAACCAGTAAAAGGACCATCGTCCTCACTTTCTATCCCTGCATCAAGATCTATGTAAAGATGACGTTATCATATTTACATAGGCAAACAAGTGAGTAATCTATTTTCCTAGATATAAAGACTAAAAAGACTAATTTGAACAAATAAGATTAAAGACTAAAATATATAATAATGATTGAGTTGTGAATGCAGCGTAATGACAGATTAGTTTGTGTTTTATGATAATCTTTCTTCAGACCTCTTCTCATGAGCTCTCAGCCCGCTTACGTCCGTTATGTCCCTCACACTTTAGAGGTTTACTTGTTTAGTGCTGGTAACTACACTGCCCCAGCTTAGTTATATATTAGGCCTTTTGGACGGTTATATACCCCCATCCACTGAGATACCGACAGTTCCTCGCGGCAATCCACCCAGCTTGTTCTTAAGGTGGCTATCTTATCAGCCCATTTTATTAGACACATTATGCAGTAGTTGTATTGCAAAATTATATCAATAAGACAAAATAAGAATTCCTATAACAATAAAACAAAGCTAGTACTCAGTAAGTATATCCATACTTACTCTCCTTAGTGTAGTATTCTGCTCCACTTCTGCATATAATACATACATACAAACAATACTTAGTTCATTCTCCAATAATATCATTGTTTAAAGACACTCATCTTTTTATATTTATTTATTATCCGTCACTTCATCTTTACTTACTCATTTTATTATATTAATATAAAATAGTCATATATAACTAGTTAAATGACTGAATGTAAATGTTAAATGCATATTTCGGGGATGACCTCAATTAGTCTTTACCGCCAGAAATATGAACAGAAATTTAAATGACATAAAAGAAATGACTGAATGTAAATGTTAAATGCATATTTCGGGGATGACCTCAATTAGTCTTTACCGCCAGAAATATGAACAGAAATTTAAATGACATAAAAGAAATGACTGAATGTAAATGTTAAATGCATATTTCGGGGATGACTTCAAATGGTCTTTACCGCCAGAAATATGAACAGAAATTTAAATGACATAAAAGAAATGACTGAATGTAAATACTGTAAAGTAAATAATATATAGATAATATTATAAGTCCTTAATTGATTTTGTCCACTAACTCTTTATTATTAATTCACTTGTTCCATTACTTTATTTTACATTATACGCTTTATTGGGTCTTTAAACAATTAAATGAGGACAAGTAATAAAAGCAATAAATCATGATGAAACACTTACCCAATAATCTTTTAGAAGTAAAACTCCACCAAATCTTCTCTAGGTAGCTAGTTTTAGAAAAACGCTTGAACACTACAAGAAAGATCTAGGCTATATGGTATTTGAGTAGAACTAAGAAATAAAATGAAAGGAGGAGCAAACAATTTTACTTGTTCTAAGATTGTAAAAAACTCAAGTGAAAGTGAATTTAGCTATAGGCTCTATTTATAAGAGAATGGATGGTTAGGATTTATTTTTACACATTTGATCTAAGGGTTGAGATGTATTTAATCAAAAGAATGAACCTAGTCCATATTTCATGCTCTATACCAATTGATATTTTCGTCCAAAATGAGGGCAGTGTATTCCGATCCATTTTTCAATGTCCAAACGTACTCCGATTGACATGAAATTTTGAGAGTAGATAGAGGACTCCGAGACAAACATTTTATATTTTTGGTTCGACTTCATCCGAGTTCGTTTGAGTCTATTTTGGCCTGTACAAAGTTTCCTATTCAACTTGGGCTTTAATCTATTTGCATTGGCCACTTGCCTTATTAAATAATTATAATCATGATATTTACTATAATCATCATTACTAGAAGACTTTAAGCTTTCAACAAAGGTGGCTAGCCTTGATATCTTTCTTTAGCAGTTTTAATCTCATTTAGACAGTATGAAAATTAAGACACTGCTTTTTAGGCTAAAAATTGCAAAGCTTCAAATTAATTTATGACTTCGCTAAACACCAATATAAATAATTTATTCACTAGATTGGGTTTGATTATGCCCATAAACATATTAGTGAAGCTAAATTCTTAGAATTGAAGTAATATACATAAGAGGTCAAAAATCAATGTAATATACCTTTAACACTAAATAGTTATTTAATATCATTAATCAACATATCATTGTTCTAATTTATCGATTATATTTTTAATCTATTTAATATTATTTAACTAAGAGTTTTAAAATCTAGGTCGTTACATTTCCTAAGCCTATAAATAGACCTCTTTGCATTCAAGAAAAGATATAGAATTCCAGAGAGCAAAATTCTACAGTTTTTCTTTTTTTTTAGTTTAGGTTTTCTTTAGATGTAGGTTTTATTTTTATGTAGAGCTAAATTCCCAATTAAGGTTGGGATGAAGCCTCACCGATAAAGAACATCAATACTTTCATGTAAGTCTTTATTTATCTGATTTTATTGGGTTTAATATTTCAATTGTTTTACTTCTTTTCAATGTGTGAAGTAATTCTTGGATATCTTTTGTGATTCAAGGATACACTTGATGATTTAAGATAATTTCACATAATTGATTGCTTGATTTTATTTGCCTAAATAACTAGATATCCCTTGTGATTTGTTCTATGGATACATTTGGTGTTTCAATTAAGATTGGATATCTTTTGTGATTTATGGATACATCTGATGATTTAATTGATATTAAATTTCTTTTGTGATTCGTGCAATGAATGGATACATGGGATGGTTTTGATTAACTGTTGAAGCATAGTAAAACATATCTAAGATTTTAATTGTGAGAACTTCAGATTAATATTGATAAACATGGAAGTATGTTGTTAAGATTCGATGAGTGTGAATTCCCAAACCTTAGTATTTGATCTCTTAGTTTATTTTAATTAGTTTATGTTTGTCTTTTAATTTCAAAAATCAAAATTGAAAACCATTTTGGAACTAGGTTAGGATTTAATTAGTCTAGATTTAAATTGCTCTTTCAAAAATACAATTCTCTGTGGGTTCGACCTCGCACTTGCAATCCATTAAACTACAATCGATTCATGCACTTACGAGTTAAATAAATTTGCACAACAGTGTGCTTGTGGTTTCCGCCGTCTAGGTCCCTCCTGAGCAGTCTCTCACGGGTTGGTGCTACTATATTCACGCCCAAGTAGAATAGCCACAATTGGACTCCCACTCCAACCTTTTTTGATTAGAAAAAAAAATAGCATTGGTAATTTGAAGAGACATTGCCAATATAATGATAGTTTAAGGACTATGTATACTTGTTTTCTTAATCATTCAATCACATGATTTTTTTTTTTTTAAAAAAAAATGAACATTAATTTTAGTTTCTAGTCTTAATAAATTCATATGATTTTAAAGGAAAGATAAGAAGGAAGATAAATGCTATATATTCTCACTTCCATATTTTTAAATGCTTACTCTTTGATGCAATGTAAAAAATATTATTGAATTCAAAATTCAATAATTATTCATATAAAATTTAATGTGAATTTGATTACTACTTTAAAAAATATGCACTTGAGAGTGTAAAAATGAGAATATACGTAGACAATGATATATTAGAAGATAAAAATTAAATATTTCAGGTGTTGGGTTTCACCTATTAAAAATGAGTTTGAGCCCACACGTGAGGATGAATATTAAAATCTCTCTCTATATCAACTTAAATTTTTAAAACAACCGATAATTAACTGATAATTTACAGAGAATGAAGTAAAAGTTGCATGAAGAAAAGGAATAAAAAAGAAGTGAAAGTGCTCAGGCACAAAAAGTAGAATTATGATCAGGTTAGTTATAGTGGAATGTTATTTTTGTTCTTTCAAAAAGTGAAAAGACAAAAATACCTCTCCACTATAACTAACTGGATACTCTCCAGTGAAAGGATCCTGTTTCCAAAAGAGAAACGCTAAAATTTAATAAAACTCCCATATTTTGCCCATCAAAATCCTAGGTGGCAAAGTGCCATTTGCCAAGTTGATGTAAAAGGGCACATGGTCCAAGTTGATAGCAAATGACACTTTGCCACTTAGTATTTTGATAGACAAAATGTGGAAGTTTTATTAGATTCTAACATATTTCTTCCCAAAAAGTGGTGGGCATTGAATGTGGTTGATGCAATTTCATAATTTTCCTTTCGGTCTTAATGAGAAGATGAGTTATTGGTTAAGGATTTAATATTGATGAATTAATTGGTTGAGCTATCAAATGTCATTTCAATTAACTTCACATAATAAGGTATATATTACTCCAAACTACATTCTTATTGTTATTTTATAATGTTAACGTGATGATTTTAATTAACCATCGTTAAAAATAATAAATTTGAAAGTTAGTTGGACTCCACTAGAAATACATTAGTCAAAGCCATATCTCATTATTGATTAAAAATTCTACAGTTTGTACAATTTTAATTAAAAGAGAAAAAAGAAAGTTTAAGGAATTTAAACTTAGGTTTAGTTTGCTTCAGCATAAAATATTTTATGTATTTTTCAATGTTTGCTGCGACTGAAAATAATAGTTAAATCGAAAATAGTTTCGGTTTGACCAAAAAATCATCTTCCATTTTTAAATTTCATAAACTATTTTCTGAGTTTGAGTTTATCCTTTTCAAACTATCGGGCCACCTCCTAGACCACCACCAGGCCAATGCGGGACCTCCACTAGCCACCAACAGCCATTGCTAGACCTCCGTCGGGCCACAGTCGGACCACCATTGGATCACTACTGGGCCTCTACTGGACCACAATGGGGCCACTATCGAAACCCAATTTTTTAGGTTAATTTTCTTACATTTTTGTTATATATATATGTTATTTTTCAAGTTTTGCCAAACGCCTGAAAATATTTTCAGCAAAAAATTTTTTCTTGAAAAATAATCTTCCTTAAAAAAGTTTTCGACAAAAAGCATTTATGCATCTAAACAAAATGGAGCCCTAATAATATAACTCTAATAAAAGAAGGATTAAACACTACATTCTTAAAACACATAAACATAATCCTTTTGCTATATATAGTGCTTGTTAAATTGATCAACCATTTATGTAGATTTAAACTAAATCAGTACTACTTATCATTGATATATATATATATATATATGGGAGAATTTACACTTTACATTCCAAAGTTTCGGGCGATTTGCAATTCGACCTCCAAAGTTTCAATTTTTGCAATTTAGCTATTCCGTCAGTCAAAGCCGTTTTGACTAACGGAATAGTGATCACGTTTGACACACGTGATCACTGTTGGCATTTTCTTCTCCAAAATGAATTTCAGTGTTGCGCTGCTCGTTCCAGCCAGCCTCCATCTTTTTGATCTAGATCTCTTGTTGCCAAATGTGATATGTTAATTTCACTGGGTTGAATTGAAATTCCTTATCTAATTGTCATGAATTGAAAATTTTGAACCTTGCTAAGAACGAATTGACTAGCCCAATCCCTGAAGATTTTTCAAAGCTCACATTGCTGTTGTTTCTTTCATTATCGAACAACAGCATTGGAAACTTATCTTGGGCACTATCTGTGCTGCCACAATGCAAAAATCTCACCACTCTTATCCTTACAAAGAATTTTCATGGTGAGGAGATTCCTAAAAATGTGAGTGGATTTGAAAGCCTGAGGGTTTTGGGGCTTTGGAAACAAGAGTGCTAATGGCTTGCAATACAACCAAGTCTCAAGCTTTCCCCCTTCGATCCTCATGAGCAATGACAGAAATGGGATAATATCGCCTGAACTCAGGCAATTAAAAGAGCTACATGTCTTAGATTTGAGCAGGAACAACATAACAGGGACCATCCCTAACTCAATTTTGGAGATGGGAACTTCGAATCATTGGATTTTTCATTGTTGAGTGCCAAATATTGCATATTTGGACCCCTTTAATTTGCATTTGTTAATCCTTTAGCTTTATTATGTTCTGATGTTTTGAGTTAGTTTTGTATTTTTAGGGTTTTGAAGGTTGCTAAGGGAAAAGTGTGGAATTAATGTGAGAAATGACAATTTTTGGGGAGAAAAAGCCACCAAGGAATGCAGTGCCTGTTCGGACGAACTTGCGCTCGAGAGCACATACGTGCTGTTCAAGCGCACTCAGGCGAAGAACAAAAATAATAATAAGCTCCCATTGGACGGCCATGTTGGATTGCGATTAGAAACCCTAATTTAGGGTTATAAATAGGATATTTTATGAGAAAAACGGGGAGAGGGGCCGCTGTTCAATCTATTATTCCAACTTTTTAAAATTTTTGAGCTCTGAACTCGATTGTAGGTTTAATAGTTTTGATGACTTCAATCCATTTTATGATCATTTTTGTAGTCATGAGAGGCTAAAACCTTCAACTAAGGTTGAAGATGAAGCCTCACCATCGATTAATTTTGTATTTCTCATGTATGTTCGTACAATTCCAACATTTATATATTTGAAGTTCTATTTCAATTCTGTTATTTGATTACCCTTTTAATTGAATGATTGATTATTATTTTGATTAAACGTTGGATATTCGATATGTTTCATCAAACAGATACATTGGATCGTTCGATTGAAATTGGATATCTATTGTGATTCGTAAATCAAACGGATATATTAGATGATTTGATTTCAATTGGGCATTTCTTGTGATTTGTATTAAGGATTGATTCGTTGAATGTTTCAATGGATTAATTTTATGAAAAAACATAGAATATGCATAGGGTTTGATTGCGTGTCGATTGTATGGACAAAACATTAGAATGTATGCTTTAATTTGGTGAGTTGAATTTTGAAACCTTAGTGCTTTTTATTATTTGATTTAATGAAGTCCATTTAGTTTATCTTCTTGTAAGAAAAATCACATAAATTTGGAACTAGGTCAAAATATAATTAATTTAGAAATAAATTTATTTTCATGGCACAATTCCCTGTGGATTCGACCTTGCACTTGCAAAAGCTATATTGCAAATGACTCTTGTACTTGTGAGTAATTTTAAAACTCAAAACAAGTTTTTGGCACCATTGCCGAGGAATTGTTTTGGTTTGTGAAAATTAATTTTTGTCTCAATTGATTTTATTTTTCTACTAGTTTAGTTAGGTTTTTTTTTTTTTTTTTCTTTTTTCCTTTTTGCAATTTTTTTTTATTTGTTTCTGTTTTATTATCTAATAAAAAGAAAGAAAGAAGAAGAAGAAGTTGTTTTTAGTTTCTGACAGTCTTGGACAAGCACATCAAGTGTAGTATGCTTGAGTGCATGCCATTGCTACTTGAGCTCACTAGCGCAGCAGCAGCATCTTTGACGGGCCAGTGCATATGCTCGATCACACCTTACTTGCGCTTGAGCGCACCTCTGCAGACAACATCAGCAGACTGGTAGCAGTTGAGTTAAAAAAAATTTTGCCAAATTTTTTTGGTAAGTTTTGTGAGTGTTTTGTTTTCTGTTTTTTTCATTTATTTCTATTTTTATTTCTTTTATTTTTGTGATTAGTTTGTGTTTATTGGTTAGTTTGTTTTAGTGTGGTGTATGCTTGTTCAGAGATTGTTGAACTTAGAGTTGATACCTTTAGATCCCGAAATAGAAAGAAGTGCTAGGAGGAATCTTAGAACCCCTGTTGAGTCAGAGACTGTTGAGATGGAAGACCAACCTAGAAATATACCGAAGAATGTGGACCATACTAGATCTTTTAGGGATTTGTTCGCACCTGTTGCGACAAACTCCCCTTCATGCATAGTATTGCCTCCAACCAATGCTACGCATTTTGACCTTAAACCTCATGTCATCCAACTCTTACCTTCATTCCATGGTTTAGAGATGGAAAATCCTTACAGTCATGCGAGGAGAAGTTCAAGGACATGTGCACCACATTCAAATTTCAGAATTTTTCTGAGGAGTTTGTTCATCTGAGACTGTGTCCCTTCTCTCTTAACGATAAAGCCAAGGCATGGTTGGATTCTAACATGCCCGGATCCATCACATTGTGGGAAATCCTGTTGAGCAAGTTCTATAAAAAGTTTTTCCCGATGTCTAGCGTCAATGAGTGCCGAAAGGAAATTAGTTCTTTCACTCAGGAGGAGGATGAGAAATTTTTCGAGAGTTGGGAGCAGTTTAAGGAGTTGCTGATAAAATGCCATCCACATGGATATGAGAGATGGAGGCTCGTTCAGTTCGTCTACCAAGGATTGACTCAATACAACCGTAGTATGATCGAGTCTATGAATAGGGGAGCATTTTTAAGTTTGACGGGAGATGAAGCCTACAAATCCTTGGATAAGTTGTCCGACAATTCGCAGCAGTGGGATTTTTCAAGTTGTCGAGAAGAATCTACCCGTATTCCCAAGAAAGGAGGCATCTATGAGGTGAAGGAAGACATTGATTTGAGGATGAAGATAGATGCCCTCACCCGAAAAGTCGACGCTCTTCCTGTGGGCCAGTCCATCAATGTAGCCAATGCATTCAATGTTGATAGCTGTTCCATCTGTGCTAGTCCTTTGTATTTAGCATAGAATTGTCCATCTTTACCGACTTTAACCGAGTGCCCGATGGAACAAGTGAACACTTTCAACAATTATAGGAAGAAAGCAAGTGGACCATACTCGGAGACTTATAATCCAAGGTGGAGGAACCACCCCAATTTCTCATGGAAGCAGAACCAATCGATGAATCAGAGAGGAGCCCCTTATCATGCTTAGAATCAATACCCACCCGGATTTCTTCCACCTGTCACTCGGCTCATCCAACGCCACCTCCTGCGTTCCAAGCTCCAAATCAAGTGCCAGCGTCTTCTTCACAGTCGTCTTTGGAAGACACTCTCAAGGAATTTCAATCTCATACCTCAAAGACTCTCAAGGAATTCATGCAGCTCACAGGCCAATCCATAAGTGAAGTGAAGAATGTGACTATGGTAAAC
This sequence comes from Corylus avellana, assembly GCF_901000735.1. Taxonomy (NCBI): domain Eukaryota; kingdom Viridiplantae; phylum Streptophyta; class Magnoliopsida; order Fagales; family Betulaceae; genus Corylus; species Corylus avellana. The sequence continues at coordinate 22,103,210 of NC_081541.1, read as the reverse complement.
ACCCAAGCACTTGCTAAGCTGGAGAGTCAGATTGGACAGATAGCAAACCACTTGGGTGAAAGAGAGAAGGTAAAGTTCCCAAGTCAGCCCATGCCCAATCCTAAGGGACAATTTGCAATTGGAAATTCTTCAAATCCTGTGCACGGGCAGGAACATGTGCAATCCATTGTCACACTTAGGTCAGGGAGACAAGTGGACAATCAAGTGGTTCTGTCAAAAGAGAACCCTGCTGTATCGCAAGGGCAAGAAAGTCACAACAATGTAGAGAGAGATGCTGAGCCTACCATAGTCATACTCATTCTTGATGATGCCCCCATGGATTTTGTCCTAAAAGCTCAATATCCAAAAATATTGAAAGCCCGGAAGAAAAGTGCGCAGTTTGCTGAAATTTTGGAGGTATTCAAACAAGTTCAGATAAGCATCTCGTTTCTGGATGCTATCCGGCAAGTGGCATCATATGCTAAGTTCTTAAAGGATTTAGTCATTGTCAAGAGAAAGACAAATGTCCCAAAGAAAGCATTTATGACCGAGCAAGTCAGCTCCATCCTTCAATTCAAGCTCCCCATCAAATATAAGGACCCTGGGTGTCGTACAATCTCTTGCATGAGAGGAGTTAGCCGGATTGATAGGGCTTTGTTGGATTTGGGAGCAAGTGTAAATCTCCTGCCTTATTCAGTCTACTTACAATTGGGGTTAGGAGAATTGAAGCCCACATCTATGACACTCCAGTTGGCTGACAGGTCTATGAAGATCCCAAGGGGAATCATTGAGAATGTGTTGATTAAGGTGGACAAATTTTACTTCCCTGTGGACTTCATAGTGATAGACACGGAACTAGTTCAGAATGTTGGGAGCCAAATTTCGGTGATTTTGGGGCGACCTTTCTTAGCTACGGCTAATGCCCTAATCAACTGTAGGATTGGGGTAATGAAGATTTCTTTTGGGAACATGACAGTGGAGTTGAACATCTTTGACATCAGCAAACAGCCAATTGAACATGATGAGGTCAGAAATGTGTGTCTAATTGAAGAAATAACTGATGAGACTGTTAGTGAGTTAAGCATTGAGGATCCTGTGGAAGAGTGTTTTACTCAATTTGAAGATGATCTATACCTTGACAGGTTACTCGAGCAAGTGGGTACTTCGTATGAGCTAAGTATTGAGGACCCTGAGGTAGAGTGTTTTGCTCAATCTAAAGGTGATCTAGTCCTTGGCAGGTTACTTGAGCAAACTGGTATTTTTAGTGAGCCATGTATTGAGGATCCTGTGGTAGAGTGTTTTGCTGAATCTGACGGTGATCTGGACCTTGACAGGTTACTTGAACTAGTTGAGACTATTAGTGAGCTTAGTATTGAGGACCCTGTGATGGAGTGCTTTGCCAAATTTGGATGTGATCTTGGACTTTGACAAATTACTTGAGCAAGCTAATGCCGTATTGGATTCCATTCCTGAGATGCAACCGGAAAATGAGGAAATCACTGAGATATCATTCCCCAACCCATCTTTATCAGCAGTTGAGCCTCTCAAGTTGGATGTAAAACCTTTACCTGACACCCTAAAGTATAAGTTTCTGGGCCCTACTAAGACTTTGCCTGTGATCATAGCTTCCAACCTAGTTAATGCTCAGGAAGGAAAGTTACTGGATGTTTTAAGAGAGCATAAGGAAGCCATAGGGTTGGACCATTGATGAACCACAAAGGCAACTGAACCCGGACATGCAAGAGGTTGTGAGAGCTGAAGTGATCAAACTTTTGGATGCAGGTATTATATATCTTATTTTTGATAGTAAATGGATTAGTCCCATTCATGTGGTGCCTAAGTGGTTGGGTGTGACCGAGGGGAAGAATAAGGACAATGAGTTGCTCCCAACTCGTGTTCAAACATGATGGCAGGGGTTCATTGATTACCGCAAGCTGAATGCCACAATAAGGAAAGATCATTTCCTTCCCCCGTTCATTGATCAGATGGTGGAACGGTTAGCTGGACATCCCTACTACTATGTCCTTGATGGTTATTCCTTAGATCAAGAGAAAACCACTTTCACCTATCCTTTTAGTGCGTTTGGCTAATGTCGCATGTTGTTTGGGTCATGCAATACACCTGCTGTGGAAAGTCTGGTTGAAGACGGTAAACTTATCGCTTGTGGGAGGCAACCCCTTGTTACTTTGAGTTTTTGTTGTCATTTGATTTTGTTTTGCTTGTTTTTGTTTTCGTTCTGTTATGTTTTTCAGCACAGGTGTATTACATTCAAGTTTGGGGGACGTTTTCCAACGTTATGCCCGAAGTGTTCTCCCCATTCGCTATTGTATTTCTGGCCACATTGGGGACAATTGTCATTTAAGTTTGGGGGTGGGAAAGACATGACTGTCAATTTCTTTCTTCTTCTTCTTCTTCTTCTTTTTTTTCCTTTTTTTTTTTTCTTCTGTTGTTTGTACGTATTTTATTTCAAAAATAAAAAAAAAAAAAATTGCTATGTTGTTGATTAAGCATGAGTTACACTGTAACTCATTGGTTTGGCATTCATTGGTTTGTTTAACATCTTGAACACATTATGTCATTAAAAATTTGAGTCCTTTGACTCAATTTTTTTTGGCTAAAAGAGACTTTCACATGTTTTGAGTTGATCATCACATGCACATTAGCATAGAGTCTGTGAGGTATGAGAATTGAATTGAAGAGTGTGTATCTTGAGATTTGTAGGATGAGTTGTTGATGAATAACCTTGGCTTTAAAAAAAAAAAAAAAAAAAAAAGTCATTTTGAGTTTCTCATTGAGTAACCAGACCTCTTGCCTCATTAAGCATCGAGTGATTGTGTAAAAAGATGTGAAATTTAAGTTGGTCGATTGTATGGTTAGTTTGGCTTCATAGCCTTTTTAACTTGAGTCATTAAGCCCTTAGGGATTTTTTTTACATCTAGTGCCCTAAAGCCATCTGGTTTGCGAGTCACTGGCCCAACACTAGTTACATAAGTCAATTAGACAGCTTAAGGAAGCCGAGCATTGCACAACCTACATAATAAATTTTTTTTTGCATTCCTTTAATTAATGCCTTGGTTTTTTTCATATGATAGAATTTCTACGAATTTTGAGGTACACAAACTTTGAGTAAATTGAAGCCTCATGATTGTGTGTTAATCTCACTTTGCACTTATTGAAGCATGTGTTGTCTCAATTGCCCATTTATGAGTGAATTGATTTTGGATGTCCTGATGGTATGATTTTGGTGTTTATCTTGTTAAGCATGCTCATGAGTAAGGACCATGTGTTTGTGTGGAAATTCATGCCTGTAAAGGACATAGTATTGAAAATGTTTGTGGGTATCATTGTTGTTAAACCCTCACGAGACTTCACTCGTCCTCTAAGGATACCTAGGGGATTAAAAGGCTTGTTGCTTATGCTAAATGCAATCGTCTCTCCCACGACAACGAATTTATGTTTCTTGCTTTCATTTTGTGTTTCGTTTTGTTTCCTAAAGGACTAGCAAAATGTAAGTTTGGGGGTGTTTGTTGAGTGTCAAATATTGTATATTTGGACCCCTTAATTTGCATTTGTTAATCCTTTAGCTTTATTATGTTCTGATGTTTTGTGTTAGTTTTGTATTTTTAGGGTTTTGAAGGTTGCTAAGGGAAAAGCGTGGAATTAATGCGAGAAATGCCAGTTTTTAGGAGAAAGCCACCAAGGAATGCAGTGCTTGTTCGGACAGAATTGGGCTCGAGCGCACATTCGTGCCCTTGACTGCAGTCGGGCGAAGACCAAAAAGAAAAAAAATAATAAGTTCCTGTCTGGACGGCCATGTCAGATTGCGATAAGAAACCCTAATTTAGGGTTATAAATAGGATATTTTTCGAGAAAAACGGGGACAGGGGGTGCCCTTCAGTCTATTATTCCGACTTTTTGACCTTTTTGAGCTCTAAACTTGATTCCCTTTGTAAGTTTTATAGTTTTGAGGACTTCAATCCATTTTATGATGATTTTTGTAGTCATAAGAGGCTAAAATCTTCAACTAAGGTTGAAGATGAAGCCTCACCATTGATTAGTTTTGTATTTCTCATGTATGTTTATACAATTCCGACGTTTATATATTTGATGTTCTATTTTAATTCAATTATTTGATTAAACCCTTTCAATTGAATGTTTGATTATTATTTTGATTAAATGTTGGATATTCGATGTGTTCGATCAGATGAATACATCGAATCATTCGATTGAAATTGGATATCAATTGTGATTCGTAAATCAAACGGATACATTGGATGATTTTATTTCAATTGGGTATTCGTTGTGATTTGTATTAAGGTTGGATTCATTGAATGTTTCAATAGATTAATTTTATGAAAAAAAGAAAATAGAATATGCATAGGGTTTGATTGCGTGTTGATTGTATGAACAAAATATGAGAATGTATGCCTTATTTTGGTGAGGTGAATTCTGAAACTTTAGTGCCTTTTACATTCGATTTAATCAATTTCATTTAGTTTATCATTTTGCAAGAAAAATCACACAAATTCGGAATTAGGTTAAAATATAATTAATTTAGATAGAAATTTATTTTCACAACACAATTCTTTGTGGATTCAATCTCTTGCAAAAGATATATTGCAAATGACTCATGCACTTGCAAGTACTTTTAAAACTCACAACAGTCATATAATAATATATATGGATCAATCCCCCTGTCAAAGTTTAGTGTGCCATATAACCACTTGCGTGGGGTGATTCCAATCGAGGGACAGTTCTCAAGCTTTCCGAGATCAAGCTTTGAGGCCAACCTGGAACTTTGTGGGCAAATAGATATTCCCGCTACAATAAGGAAGAAGATGGGTTTGAGGGCATTTTAGGGAAGAAAATGCCAAAAGTGATCACGTGCGAGTCACGTGATCACTGTTCCGTTAGTCAAAATGGCTTTGACTGATGGAAGGGCTGAATTGCAAAAATTTAAAACTTTGCGGGGGTGAATTTCAAAAATTGAAACTTTGGAGGTCGAATTGCAAATCGCCCCAAACTTTATGGGGTTAAAGTGTAATTTTGTAATTAGTTGTTTAGACTACTTAGAATATAACAAGTTAGAACCATAACAAAACTTGAGAGATGTAAATATATAGTATTATTATTTATTTTTTTTATATATACGAAGAAGTAGTACAAATTGATAAGCACTGAATGTTGCACATTCAAGCACCTTAACTCGCATATGTTAAATCCTTAGTTATCTATTTGACTTTTTTTTCTTTTTTTTTTTTGTGTTTTCATGTTCCTAATGAAAAATGCAATTAGTTTTATTGAATTTGGGCTTAAAATGCATTTCTAGTATTGTTGCAAAGTTAGTGTAGCGAATTACTATAATAAGGTTATTGTAGCGAGTTACTATAGCTACGCTTGAGCTCACATTGTAGCTAGGCTAGTGCGCACTTGTGTTGAAAAGTTTGGAAGATGCTAAAACTGATATGGAAAGCTTTCTTATGTCTCAAAATCCAATTGAGAGACTGAATTACGGTTTTTTTGGGATTCTTAGGGCTTTTAGGGTTTGTTTTACTTCCTATAAATAGACATCTAAGCCTTGAAGAAAGACAAATTGTTAGCTAAGAGCAAAATGCATACAAAATCTTCTTAGAGGTTTGAAGAGTTGAAGATAAGAAGATCATGGAGGAGGCTATTCTAGTAGAGTCATGAATGGCTAAATTCATCGTTGGGCATTGATATAGCCATATCTAGGCACAATGGTTTGATTGTATTTAATTTAGGAATTTTCTATCTATGCATGATGGTTGTATAATTTAGAGGGTTGCTAGTATTTGTTATTGTTCTTAAGGTTTTATTGCAATTGTTCTTAATTTCAAAACTCAATATTGGTGAAATTATTCTCTTGTCTTAAAAAGCTTTTTACCTTTATTGAACTCAAATCATTCTTGTTTGCTGTGATTATGAGAATGATGACTATACAACGATTTTACTTGACACATGATCAAGAGAGTTTGATAGGCTATGCTTAGGGAAGACGAATTGTACTACACCCTAGTTTAGTGTAATATAAGTAGACAGTTTGTACCAACTGAAAATGGATTATGCTTATTCCTTGATTATGTATAGCCTATTAAGGAATTATATAGTCATCTAATACCTAGGGAAGACAGATCGTACCGCATCTTAGTGGTTAGTTGGACAGTCCATGCCAACCGAAGATGAATTATACTTATTTCTTAATAATGGTACTTTCTTGATTATTTTTATGACGCATAGAATAAATTTCTCTGATTAAATATGATTAACCATTGTTGTGCGAATAGCGGGGAAGTCAATACCCTACTCTCCCCTTATTCTATTTCAATTCTCTTTTACATTTACTTTATGCACTTAAGTCTTCCAAACAAAATCAACACCTTCTCTTAAGTTACTTTTAATCTTGACAAACTTGATAGCAACGCATGTGTAGTCATTGAGGTTCGACACCCTCAATATAGCCCTATCCTACAAGGATTCGTCCTATTGCAAGTGGTAATTTTATCATTGATTATTTTTGCACACAAAAAGACCACATCACAAATGCTCTTGTTTCTTGAAGCCAGTAGGCATAATTTAATTCCACTGTATTTATACACATATCAAGATGCATTGAAAAAATTATTACTTATTTGCTCACAAGAGTACCAAATTTTACTCTACAAATATTTCTCTATGTTGTTTCAAGTATATTCTCATTTTATCCCAAAAAATATTAAATATTTTATTTTTTTTGTCTGTTTCAAAATGTAATAAAAATTTAAAAAATAAATATGTATTTATTTAAATATTGAATCTATATCTTTTCCAAATCTGAATCCACATAAAATAAATATGTATTTTTTTTTTTCTTCCCTTTAGGTCTGTGTGAAACTTAGAGGAGAAAGAATTGTTTCTTCTAGTCTAACCCATACCGATGGGTCTTTCATCAAAGGATTTTGGTGTCCGAGGTGGAGAATCTGGCCGACAATCTAACTAAATTATAGGTAAATTTCTCACTATCGAAGGAGGAAAGCGTGGAGGTTGAGATGCAAGAGGCAGCCCTGGATGGTATTGTAATGAAGGGGTTGTCGTGTCTGGTGGGAAAGCTTGTCATTGATCGAGCTGTAAGTAAGGAAATAATTAGATCCATACTGATATGAGGGTGGAAGCCTATGAGGACCATCTCTGTAGCGTCCCAGATTTTTTAAGTCTTATTTTAGAGATATTTATTTAATGATATATTATTCATATTAGGTAATGATATTTCTTTTGAGGTGGAGATATTTATTGATGATATTAGGTAATAATATTTATTCTTGAGGAATTTATTAGATCTTATGAATATTGATTTGAGGTTATTATACCATGATGTTGATTATTTTATTGGGAGATTTAAGAGTTATGATAATTGATGATTGATTGATATAATTTGGAGTATGATTGTAATAATTGGTGATTGATTTTATAAGTGAAGAATTTGTGGGATTCAGATTTTAAGGGAAATTAGGTGAAAATAGTGTTGGAGATTTTATTAGATTTGTTTTTAATAAATTGTAATGTTTGCCTTGGTGACCATGTTGTATTGTAGTGGGAAAGAGAGAATTCTTCTTTTTACTCCTCACGTACAACCCCATTATTTTTTCTTTTCTTTTGTTTTTCTTTCCTCCCTCTTGCCTATTTAAGTCACTCTTTCTTGCCTCAACCGAACCAGTGAAGAGGGAGAGTGAGAGATTGAGATAAGTCAGAGAAAGGAGATTGAGAGGAAGAAATAAAGAGAGTTGGGCGAGAGAGAGAGAGAGAGAGTTGGTGATTGGGAAATTTTGATTAAGGATTAATTGCAGCAGAATGAGTTTCAACAAGTAATTATCTTTGATGATTCATTCCTATAACCCACTGTAAGTATTCTTACTTACTAAGTATGATATTGATATTCAACAATATAGATCTTTATAGTTTTATTAAATATCTGACCTTTTGATATAATTGCTTCAACAGTGATTTATATTATTGTGAATCAATTGACTCATTACTTTACAGTTTTTTGTAGTGCTTGCAGGAATGGAAAGTCAAGGTAATTATGCAGTTGTGATTAGAGATTCATATTGAGATGTACAGAGATTCCAAGTTGGTTAAGTTTTGTCTAGAGTTTAGACTGTCGGATAGATTTGTATAAATGCCTTGTACGACATAGCTTTGGGTATTTTTGTATAAAGAAAAGTATTTTTAACGGTATTATTTTGTTTTGATAATTTTAGTTTTTCCGCTGTGTAAGATTATTTCAGTGTAACACTCGATTTTATTTACAAAGAAAAGAAGAGAAATATTGGGATGTTACAATCTCTTTCAAGGTTTTGGGAGCAAATGTAACACTCCACTCCAAGTGGTATGATATTGTCCACTTCAGGCCTTAGCTCGCACGGTTTTAGTTATTGGGTTTACCCCAAAAAGCCTCATACCATTTAAAGAGAGCATGCTCTATTTAAGTGTAACACCTCCAAAACTGGCCTTGACCATTTTGGTAGAGTTATTGGCAATATCTCCAATTGAGTTAACTAACTGAATGGATTGCCCATCTAACATACTCAGAGCAAATGCAACGGAAGGTGAAAATGACGGATTTGAGATATTTCATAGTAATAAAGTACGCATGTATTTACCTTCATATTTGGCTGCTAAGTACCTCTCCAATGGCAAAATTAGATTGACCAACCCACGTCTAAAATATCCTGCATTGATCATAGACTTGGAGCTACCAATTTGTGACACCCCGATAACATATTAGGAAGATGAGAAGAAGCCCACACAGAATGGGTGATTTATAAAGATTGTCATGGGTTCTAAGTCCCACACTGCCTAGTTAGTAGGTCAAACTGTGCTTTATAATGAATTCTAGGGAAGCTCAAAATTGACTAGTCCTTTTGAGGTAATAGCGCAGATGTGGCTAGCGCTTTTTCCTAGGTTGTTACAAACTGTATCAGAGCGACCTAGCAATGCCAGGTCGTGTGGTACTGAAGCATTGCATGACGTGGCCCAAATGAGGACGTCAAGAATTTAAGAGAGGAAGTTTGTAACACCTCGATCCCATATTAGGAAGATAAGAAGCCCACATAGAATGGGTGATTTATAAAGATAGTTATGGGTGCTAAGTCCCACATTGCCTAGTTACTAGGTGAAACTGGACTTTATAATAAATTTTAGGGAAGCTCCAAATTGACTAGTCCTTTTGGGGTAATAGCGCAGATGTGGCTAGCGCTTTTTCCTAGGTCGTTACAAATGGTATCAGAGCCACCTAGTAATGCCAGGTCATGTGGTACTGGAGCACTGCTTGACGTGGCCTTCACGTGGATGTTAGGAATTTAAGAGAGGGAGTTTGTAACACCCCGGTCCCATATTGGGAAGATGAGAAGAAGCCCATATAGAGTGCGTGATTTATGAAGATAGTTATGGGTGCTAAGTCCCACATTGCCTAGTTACTGGGTGAAACTGGGCTTTATAATGAATTATAGGGAAGTTCCAAAGTAACTAGTCCTTTTGAGGTGATAGCGCAGATGTGGCTAGCGCTTTTCCTTGGGTTGTTACAAGCGGTATCAGAGCCACCTAGTAACGCCAAGTCATGTGGTGCTGAAACATTGCATGACATGACCCTGACAAGGACGTCATGAATTTAAGAGGAGGAGTTTGTAACACCCCGGTCCCATATTGGGAAGATGAGAAGAAGCCCACATAGAGTGGGTGATTATGAAGATAGTCATGGGTGCTAAATCTCACATTGCCTAGTTACTGGGTGAAACTGGGCTTTATAATGAATTATAGGGAAGCGCCAAAGTAACTAGTCCTTTTGGGGTAATAGTGTAGATGTGGCTAGCGCTTTTCCCTAAGTCGTTACAAGTGGTATCAGAGCCACCTAGTAGTGCTAGCTCATGTGGTACTAGAGCATTGCATAACGTGGCCCTGACAAGGACGTCTAGAATTTAAAAGGAGGAGTTTGTAACACACCGGTCCCATATTGGGAAGATAAGAAAAATTCCACATAAAGTGGGTGGTTTATAAAGATAGTCATGGGCAGTAAGTCCCACATTGCCTAGTTAATAGGTGAAACTGGGCTTTATAATGAATTATAGGGAAGCTCCAAATTGAGTAGTCCTTTTAGGGTAATAGGGTAAACGTGGCTAGCGCTTTTCCATGGGTGGTTACAATCATTCTAATCAAATCTGGTGTATGCAAAACTGACTCTAGGTTCTCTCCTTTAAAAGTCATTTTAACAGCTAATCTAATCTGACAAGCCGCAATTACTGCGTAAGTCTATGACTTAGTAAATAAATCTCACAGTTGAGTATGAAATGAGCTATTGCTTATATGTAGAAGTAAACATATATTTTTGATAAGCAAATGAGGCGTTACCTCTATTATCACACCATAAGAATATAATTTTGGGTTTCTTAGATGTGTAGGTGTAATCTTAGTGACAATCACCTATAAATTTTAATGCAGAAAACTAATGCTTTAATAGGTCATAACTATCATACATGATCTAATCGAGATATTACCCATTCTCAACAAGGTTGGACCTGCCCTTAGGGACCTGTAATACAATATTGGTGCCCCAGTGATGCAGTGCGACTTAGTGGGATGAAAGAACAACAACAATAAAGAACTAATAGATATTTTTAGATCTTGATACAATCAAATAATCTAAGAAATCTTCTCTAAACACTATATACTCTCTAGGGTTTGAGGAAAATAATGAAGAAACTGAAATCTTAGTAATCTTATTGATAAAAACTGATTCATAAACAAAAGCTATGTTCTAGGGTCTATAAAACATGTATATATAGGCCTCCAAACCCTAAACCTAATAATAATACGAAATAAAGTCGGATTTAGCAAAACTGTGCGGTGCATCCGCAAACTCGTCCGAAATGAGGTTGCAGACAAGCCTCTCTGTGACTCCCACTGATCCTTCGTCTGCAATCTAGTGACGAGGCTCTCTGTTGCTCCTCAGCTGCAATCTCGTTCGGATGAGATTGCACACAAACAATTCTGCCCAGCTTTCTAGTCTTTCTCTTTATGGCCAGTTTTGATCTAGTAAAAATTGAAATTAGCTGACCCTCGCGAAACAAGACTTTGTAGATATTTGAAACTCTATAATGGCCCTTTTAATAGAACTTGTCAAGTGTGAGTTTCCCCCTAAATCATTGCTCTTCTTTATAGGATCCTTAGCTTGCTGGTCTACATCATCCTCAGGTTGGAGAGAAGTTGTCCTCGAATTCACACCCTCATTGTTGATGTCTGTAGGAGTAAGTTCCACCCGTTCCCCCTTACAACATTCTCCCCCAGTTGGAGAGAATTCGTCCTCGAATTCATATGGTTCTTTCCACGATCCTTCTGGTGCACTGTCAATTCGTTCCATTCTCCTTTCCTCAATATCAAGACAAGACAACACCCCACAAGAAACATGATGATCTTAATCATCGAAAGACTATGATGATTATTTTTAAGGCCCCACACGCCACCTTGCAATATGTCAGGCTTGTCATTCTTCCCTCGTACTTTTCCCCTTCCACATGTTATGAAAATACTTAAGAATGGGTCAGTCGTTGTTTCCCTTGTGAACATGTAATTCTCCTCAGCCTCATAAAACTCATCACAATCATAGTTATGAAAATTTAACAAAATATCGTCTACACCAAGGAAATCAACATAACCAACTCCTTCATCATTAAAATTAGGCACTTCACCTGGATGGTCTTTGTCAACTTCATGAGGTTTGGAAACTGCATCAGAATCTACAATACCATCCGCGGGTCCTCCCTTTTCCAATGGGTCATCGTCTTCGGGGTAGAGGCCACCAAACATGGTAGTAAACCAATCTACTACGTACTCTCCCTCTTGGTCGGATGGCAAAGGTCTTTCCTTAGGATCTTCATCCTTCTCGTCGGGATCACATGTTGGTGGGGGATCCCAATCTGCAAACCCTTGTGAAGGCTCTTCAACCTCTTCTTGTTGCTCGAACTCTTCATCAATGAATCCATCTTCTTGGAATTCCTTGTCAACCCATTAATCTTCCACCTCCACATAATACGGATATGGTAGGTGGGATTGAGGTTTGTGAATAATGGCTAAGGTGTCAAGCCGCAGACCCCAGTCGTCTAGTTATACCTCCCCCCGTTAAGACATCACCTCACCATAGGAAACCGTGTCATCTTCACCCGCTTTCGGCACTACTCTACTTACGAACCTTTCCATGTCCGTCAACTTTGGCTTTGCTACAAATGATTGACCATCCCCTTGTGAAGGTTTGGGCCCCACATCTTGGTTAGGTAGCAACGTCAGCTTGACTTTGTCAACCATGAAGTTGTATGCGTTCTTTGTTTCATCATGGATAGCAGCCTTCTCACATTGCCACGGCTTTCCCAACAATAGGTGACACATATCCATGTCAACCAGATCACACCACACATCATCCCAATATTTAACTCCAATGAAAAAGGACACGAGACAACATTTAGAACTATTTACCTCATTTCCTCTTGTGAGCCATTCTACCCGATAGGGAGTAGGATGCCTCTTGGTTTGAAGCCCCAATTTTCGAACCGCTTCCTCCGAGACTACATTCTCACAACTCCTTGGATCGATGACAAGCTTGGCCACCTTGCCTTCCATGGTGCATGTAGTCTAAAATTGTCGGCACGTATTGCCAATGTATCTGGTCATTGACTGATGCTTGACCTCTGCCGCCTCTCTAGGCACCTTCTTTTTGTAGGACTTTTCTATTATTTTCTCACAGATATAGACCATTGTCTCCAATTCTGTGACTTTTGGCACATGGTATAACTATGGGACAAGAAAGCGACTCGCATATATTTCAATAGTTCCTCCCAACTGTTGATCTTCTTTTTGCCTTGCCGCACCCTAGTTTACTTTAGTTGCTGCCACCACACCGCAACTCTTCCCCAAAATGTGTTTACCGCCAAAGAGACTCGTCATTCATCGGGCTCCCCTTTGAAGTCAAGAACCTCTTCCACCATAACCACCTAATCAAAGAACTCTTCGGGTTGCAAGCAACCTTGGAATTCCGAGATGTTGAGCTTGATGCCTGCTTCCCATGGAATAGAATGAGCTTGTGTCATAGGAAATTTCATCCGCACTCTGCGCCCCGCAAAAGGATTGACAGGTTCACTCTAAACGATAAATTTGCCTTCCACCTCCGCGTACCATGGTCTTGGTTGACGACGACAACCATTCGGATCACCCATATCAGCAAAGTGATCAGTTGGGACTCCATGTTGGGCGCACACCCGCTTCCACTTTTGCACGGCTATACCACCAAACCACTCCTCCATGTGCCGCAAACGAATCACCAGTTGCTCCTTATATGCTACCTCCGTGCGCACGTACACTTTGTTCATGTCTGCACAATGGTTGCCCCTCTCCATTCATGGAAAGTAACTTGGGCTTCGATACCAATTGATGCAGTGCAACTTAGTGGGCTACAAAGAAGAACAATAATAAATAACGGATAGATATTTGTAGATCTTGATGCAATCAAAGAATCTAAGAAATCTTCTTTAAACGCTAGATAATTGATAAGTGCTAAAATATACATATTTTAGCCCCTTAATTTACATATGTTAGTCTCTTAGTTTTGTTATTACTTGATGTTTTCTTTGTTTTTGTGTTTTCTTATGTTTTTAGGGTTTTTGAAGAAAAGCAAGTATTTACAGCAAGTTTCAAACTTAAAAGACAAATTGGGAAAAAGTTGGAAGCCATAGGATCGATCGCAGGCCAAGCTAGGCTCGAGCGCATCTGTGCTCGAGCGCAAGACAGCCAGGATCGAGCGCACTAGTGCTCGATCACATATCAAGCCAGGCGCGAGTGCATGATGCGCACGAGCGCTCAACACAAGGATCGATCGCAAGAGTGTGATCGAGTGCATCAACCTGTGATCGAGCACACTCGCGTGGCCTAGATGCAAAAAGAGTCCTTTTCCACTTGAGTTTAGGTTTACTTTATCCTACTTGTACTAGGAAATAAACCTACAATTTTACTAGGTTTTCTAGGACTTCTAGGGTATTCCAAAGCCTATAAATAGATCTCTAAGCCTCTAGGAAAAAGTGTGGAGAAGCAGACACAAGCTCTGGAAAAGAACTGAAGGCTAGATCAAGAAGAGTTTGGGTTTTTCTTCTCTTCCCCTTTTATTTTTGTTATGTAGTTTAGTATTTTAATTAGGGCTAGATTGAAGCCCTAATCATGTCTCTTTAGGTTTGCAAAATATTGGTGCCTTTGCTACAATTATCTTTTGGGTGTTTAATTTGATTACTTCCTGTTTACTTGAATTCTTCATATGAATGTGTTTGATCATATGCATGTGCTTGGATTTATGTTATTTAAGTCAATTAGGATGGCCGAGGCTTGGGCTTAATAGAGTGACAAAAGAACCCCATCATAGGTTCTTGGGCTAATCAACATGGGGAACCGGGAGTAGATACTATGCTCTAGTGTGGTTATCAATTTCCATGGATTTATGCTTCTTTAAAGAACAACTTAGTAGATATCATGCTAAATCCTTTGGGGAAGGAAAGAACTAGAATAGATACCATGCCTAGTTCATTGTTTAGGGAAATCAATAGCTTAAGGAGTAAATACCATGCCCTTTGGTTGACAAACATTGGATATCTAGAGATAATTGGAATATTGGCATATTGTTAGTCTTATTTGAGTATGGTTAGCGGTGGTTTTCAAACCCTAATCCTTTTAGTTTAAGTATTTCTTTTATTTTATTTGTTTAGTTTAATTCAATATGTGACAATTGATTTAAACCCATTAGTTAAATAGGAAAATACATTCTAAGCATTATTTACCAGTCCCCGTGGGAATAATCTCGTATTTGCCTGCTATACTATTGTTTTGATCTTTTGCACTTGTGAGTAAAACGTAGTAAATATTTGCCTATTAATTTAGGTATGTATTTGTGACAACAATACTCTCTAGGGTTTGAAGGAAAATAATGAAGAAACTCAGATCTAAGTAATCTTATTGATAAAAACTGATTCATAAACAAAAGCTACGTTCTAGAGTCTATAAAACATGTATATATAGGCCCCCAAACCCTAAACCTAATAATAATACAAAATAAAGTTAGATTTAGGAAAACTGTGCGGCACGTCTGCAAACTCGTCCGGATGAGCCTTTCTGTGACTCCCACTGATCTCTCGTTTGCAATCTCAACTAGACGAGGTTGGAGACGAGCCTCTCTATTGCTCCTTGGCTGCAATCTTGTTTAGATGAGATTGCACATGAACAATTCTACCCAACTTTCTAGTCTTCTCTTTATAGCCCGTTTTGACCTAATAAAAATTTAAATTAGGTGAACCTCGTGAAATATGACATTGTATATATTTGAATTAGATTTCTAACGCCACCAAGATTGCTCCAATCTGGGGTCTAAAACTATAGATATGGGAATGCCTCCACCATCTGCAGATGGTCCTTAAAAGGTGCAAAGAATGTAATCTGGTGATTAAGTGGGAAAAGTGCCACTTCATGGTACAACAATGTATTGTGCTGGGTCATGTCATCTCCAGCAAGGGCATTGAAGTGGGTAAAGCAACAATTGACATCATCTCCAAACTTCCTCCTCCTACGATAGTAAAGGGTGTGAGAAGTTTTCTAGGACATGCCGGATTCTATAGAAGATTCATCAAAGACTTTTCCAAGATGTCTAGGCCTCTCTGTGCACTGTTGGCCAAAGTTGTGAAGTTCTTATGGACTGATGAGTGCATGAATTCTTTCAACATACTGAAAAAGTTGCTCACATCTGCACCAATAATGATGGCACCAGATTAGAACCTACTGATCAGTGCCAAATATTGCATACTTGGACTCCTTTATTTACATTAATTAATCCTTTAGCTGTGTCGTTATTTAATATTTTGTGTTAGTTTTGTGTTTTTAATGTTTTGTAGGTCAATAAAGAAAAACTACAGCTTTCAAGGGAAAAATGCAAGGTTTGGAAGAAAGCATACTTTGAGAAGACCTAGATGATGTGGTTAAGTCTAACTAAATCCAAGAAAATGTTCAATCGGATTAAAGATCAAATTGGATAAAATTTCGGATTTGATTCAAATTTTGATTCTGCACATATCTCAGTATTTTGCCTATAACTTTCTGCTCAAATATCGGATTAAAGTGATTCAAATGGCATTGTAAAGCTAACTCAAAATACTACAATTAGTTGTGAAAAAGAATTTTCCTAATTCGGACGGTTACTATGCCAAAATCGCCCCACAATTAAAGGACACAAATTTGGACGAATCCTATTCCGATTTCAGACTTCTATTTTGACTGGGAGACAGACCTACGAATTATCTAGGTTTAATAGGGCTTTTAGGACTTTCCTAAGCCTATAAATAGATGTCTTTGCATTCAAGAAAATATATAGAATTCCAGAGAGCAAAATTCTACAGTTTTTCTCTTTTTAGTTTATGTTTTCTTTAGATTTAGGTTTTATTTTTATGTGGAGCTAAATTCCCAACTAAGGTTGGGGATGAAACCTCACCGATGAAGAACATCAATACTTTCATGTAAGTCTTTATTTATCTGATTTTATTGGGTTTAATATTTCAATTGTTTTACTTCTTTTCAATGTGAGGAGTGATTCTTCGATATCTTTTGTGATTCAAGGATACACTTGATGATTTAAGATAATTTCACATAATTGATTGCTTGATTTTATTTGCCTAAATAATTGGATATCCCTTGTGATTTGTTCTACGGATACATTTGGTGTTTCAATTAAGATTGGATATCTTTTGTGATTTAAGGATACATCTAATGATTAATTGATATTGGATTTCTCTTGTGATTTGTACAATGAATGGATACATGGGATGGCTTTGATTAATTGTTTGAAGCATAGTAAAACATATCTAAGATTTTAATTGTGAGAACTTCATATTAGTATTGATAAACATGGAAGTATGTTGTTATGATTCGGAGTGTGAATTCACAAACCTTAGTCTTTTATCTCTTAGTTTATTTTAATTAGTTTATGTTTGTCTTTTAATTTCAAAACCAAATTCAAAATCAAAAACCTTTTGGAACTAGATTAGGATTTAATTAGTTTAGATATAAATTGCTCTTTCAAAAACACAATTTCCTGTGTGTTCGACCTTGCACTTGCAATCCATTAAACTACAATCGATTCGTACACTTGCAAGTTAAATAAATTTGCACAACACCTACCGTTCGAGCTTATACGTGATGCCAGTGACTTTGTGCTGGGAGCTGTTCTGGGACAACGAGTTGGGAAGGTACCTCATGCCATCTATTGTGCTTCTAGGACCTTGAATGATGCTCAGCTGAACTATTCCACCATTGAAAAAGAGATGTTAGCTATCATCTTTGCCCTGGAAAAACTTAGGTCATATCTAATTGGATATAAAGTCATCTTCTACGCTGATCATGCTGTGCTAAGATACCTGTTTGCAAAGAAATATGCAAAACCTAGGTTGATCAGATGGGTCTTGCTGCTGCAAGAATTTGATCTAGAAATCAAGGACAAAAGAGGAAGTGAAAGTATGGTGGCAGATCACTTGTCCAGGTTGCTGGATGAAGAAGAAGGGAATGAGCTTCCTTTAGGTGAACAATTTCCTGATAAGCAGTATGTCTAGTCAAGAAACCATGGTATGTTGACATTGTGAACTACATCACTGCAAGGGTCATCCCTCCAAGTATGTCTAGTCAAGAAAAGAAGAGATTGATATCCATTTCTCAATAGTACCATTGTGATGAACCCTATCTTTTCAAATTCTGCCCTAATCAAATCATCCGGAGATGTGTACCAGAGGAAGAGCATACCAGCATCTTACATCATTGCCATCAGCTTGCATGCGGGGGACATTTTGGAGCCAAGAAAACGGCACTCAAGGTATTACAATCTGGATTTTTTTGGCCTCATATATTTAAGGATGCTTTTGGGTTTTGCAATGCCTATGACAAATGCCAAAGGACCGGGAACATCTCTTCTAGAAATCAAATGTTATTACAAAACATTCAAAAGGTCAAACTCTTCGATGTATGGGGCGTTGATTTTATGGGCCCATTTCCTAACTCATTCGGGTATTTGTATATTCTTGTGGGTGTAGATTATGTGTCCAAATGGATCGAGGCTGCCCTCTCAAAGACTAATGATCATCAAGTTGTTGTGAATTTTTTGCAGGAAAACATTTTCACTCGATTTGGGACACCAAGAGCAATCATTAGTAACAGAGGAAGCCATTTTAATAATCAACCCTTCGCTTCTTTGATAAAGAAGTACGGGATCACACATAAAGTGGGCACTACGTATCATCCCCAGACAAGTGGACAAGTGAAGATCAGCAATCGAGAAATCAACAGCATCCTGGAGATGACGGTGCGCACTAACAAAAATGATTGGTCTCTGAGATTGAATGATGCACTATGGGCCTATTAAACTGCTTACAAGACTCCCATTGGCATGTTGCCATATCGGTCAGTCTTTGGGAAGGCATGTCACATGCCTGTAGAATTAGAACATCGAGCATACTTGGCCATAAAGAAATTCAATTTCGACATGAAGCAAGTGGGTGAAAAGTGGAAACTTCAGCTGGTTGGGCTAGAAGAATTGAGGCATGATGCCTATGAAAATGCCAAGTTGTACAAAGAAATGACCAAGGCATATCATGACAAGCAACTTGTCAGAAAAGAGTTTCATATAGGACAAAAAGTTTTGCTGTACAATTCAAGGTTGAGACTTTTTCTGGGAAAGCTTATGTCAAGATGGTATGGCCCATGTACTGTCACCAAAGTGTTCCCCCATGGAGCATTAGAGGTTCATAACCCAAAAGAAAATCAAACATTCAAGGTTAATGGACATAGAGCAAAGCCCTATTTGGAGAGGGACTTTGAGCCAAGAGATGAGGGCACAGTGCTCCAGTCTGCCCAATATGCAGCAGTACCAAGAGTGCTAAAGCCACAACCGGAGGAGTTTGAGTACATCTCCCAAGGAGAGTAACACTGAAGCTACTACCAGAGCTTTAAGCCACAAGTTGAAGGGGCTCAAGCATGTCTGCCCAGATTAGTGGTATTGAGGCCACTATGAGTAGTGAGAAGGACAAAGTCTAGCTGAAGACGTTAAACTTAGCGTTTATGGGGATGCAACCCCATATCATATCCTTTTTCATTTTTCTATTGTTTTTCATTTTATTTTGTTGTTGTTTATTTTTAGTTTATTTTATGTTTTCCTTTTTATTTTAGTAGTTTGTTTTAAGGGACAAGTATGCTTGCATTCAAGTTTGGGGGTGTGCTATGAGCTATGCCTGTTCCAGCCAGTTTTCTCATCTCCCCGGTAAGATCTTTCCATATTATATACACATTGAGGGCAATGTGTAATTTAAGTTTGGGGGTATGGGAGACACTTTACACACACTTTGTCCCTAATTTTTGAAAAATGCATGTTCATGTTTGTCTTGAAATTTGTGTTGATCTGAAAAATTGTGATTTAATTTCCATTGGTGAACTTAAAATTTTGAACACATGATCTAATGATAGAGTTTCTAACTTTGATTACTTAGTTTAGGAATTTGAGAATTCTCTTGTTTGATCTGAGTTGACACAAGCATACTAGCACATCTTTTGTGAGGTATGACATGTAAGCCTTATGTGTATGTTTCTCTGTCTTGAGTGCAGCTGGGTGAATTGTTGGATGGATATTTTGGCATTGGTTAAAAAAAAAAAAAAAAAAAAGTTGATCATTTTTAAGCTTTTCGCTGAGTAATTGGGCCTCTTGCCTCATTAAGTATTGAGTGTTCACGTTAAAAGGTGAAAGTTTTGATTTGGTTAATGTCATGGCTAGTTTAGTTTTGTAGCCTTTTTGACTTAAGTTAGTAAATCCTTAAGGGTGTTTCTACACCTAGTGCCCTAAAACCATCTAGTTTGGGATGCATTGGCCTAACACTCGTTACATGAATCAATTAGAAAGCTTAAATGAATCAAACATTGCTTAGCCTAACCAAAAAGAAAATAATCTAACTTTATGCCATAGTTTTTCATTCTAATAGGAATCCCAGTGAATTTGAGATATTGAGACATTGTATATTAGAAATAATTGGAAGCTTCATATTTATATGCTAGTTCACTTTACACTGTTTTGAGCTTGTGATGCCTTTGCCTACCTTTTGTAATTGGTTTGACTTTAAAATTCTAATTCATTGTGAATATGGAGTTTTTCTTTTTAATCTTGTTAATGAATGAAAATCAGGGTTTTAAGTTATACTTGAGTCTTGGGAACACCATGAACTTTGCATAATGCTAGTGGATAACATTTCTGTTAAACCATCACGAGACTTCGCTCGTCCTACTAGGGATGCCTAGTGGTTTTAAAGGCTTGTTACATATACTAAATGTAATCGTGTTTCCTACGACAGTGGAGGTAGAGTAGTTTTTGTTTTAGTTTCTTTTTATTTTTAGTTTTGTATTACTAAGGGACTAGCAATATGTAAGTTTGAGGGTGTGATAAGTGCTAAAATATAACCCTTAATTTACGTATGTTAATCTCTTAGTCGTGTTATTATGTGATGTTTTGTTTCCTTTTTATGTTTTTGTCAGTTCTTAGGTGTTTGAAGAAAATGAAGCGTTTCTGGAAAGTTTCAAGCATAAAAGACCAATTTTAGGAAAAGCTAGAGCTAGGATCAAGCGCGTTAGACCTAGGCTCGAGCGTAGCAACGATCGTGCGCTAGAATACAAGGAGTGAGTGCATCAGCACTTGCGTGCACAAGAAGCAGGCTCGAGCGCATCAGCGCTCGAGCGCATCAGAGGAACTATCGAGTGCAGAACTATGATCGAGCGCAGCCACATGGGATCGAGCGCACTCAGGGCCCCCAGATGTGGCTAGACTTCCTATTCCACTTATGATTAGGTTTTCAAAGTCCTAATTGGACTAGAAGTTAGACCTCCGATTTTATTAGGTTTTCTAGAGCTTGTAAGGTTTTCCTAAGCCTATAAATAGACCTCTAAGCCTCACAGAAAAATACACAATTCCAGAGAGGAGAATTTGGAGCTACTTCTAGGAGACGTTTTCGATTTCTTTTTTTTTTTTTTTTTTTAATTTTTATTATGTGTAGCTAAATATTTTATTAGGGGCTAGAGTGAAGCCCTAATCATGTCTTTTTAGAATTTCAATATTTGCGCTTTTGTTACAATAATATTTTGTATTTTTAGATACCATGCCCTAGGATTCATGTGTTTGTTGATTTCCATAGATTTATGTTTTCCTAAAGAACAACTTAGTTAGTACCATGCTAAATCCTTTAGGAAAGAAAAGAATTAAAGTCGATATCATGCCTAATTCATTGCTTAGGGAGATGTATAGCTTAAGGAGTAGATACTATGCCCTTAGGTTGACAAACATTAAATATACCAGTATGATTGAAACATTGGCATATTGTTATCTTAATTAATTTGATTAGTAGTGGATGTTAAAACCCTAACCTATTCATTATTTTTTTTTTTCAATATTTCAATTTGAGACAATTCAAATATTTTAATTTGAAAATCAATTTTAAGCAAAAATTACCAATCCTTGTGGGAATGATCTCGTACTTGATATCTATACTATCGTTTTGGTCTTGTGCACTTGCGAGTAAAACGTAGCGAATATTTGCCTATTAATTTAGCTAGGTATTTGTCACACCTTGGTTAGTAAAAAGATAAAAATAACCTCAATTTTTTTTAATAAGACAAAAATACTCTAATAAATTCGAAATAAAGAAAAAAAAAAAGAAAAAAAGAATTTTTTTTTAAAAAAAAACTTCCACACCTTGGTTTTTTATTTTATTTTATAAAGAATTTAATTTAATTTAATTTTTTAAATTTTATTTTATTA
Source organism: Corylus avellana (assembly GCF_901000735.1). Classification (NCBI taxonomy): domain Eukaryota; kingdom Viridiplantae; phylum Streptophyta; class Magnoliopsida; order Fagales; family Betulaceae; genus Corylus; species Corylus avellana. The sequence goes on along the minus strand of NC_081541.1, from coordinate 22,081,327 downwards.
AGGATATTTTCATTATAGGATGATATTGATAATTTTTAATAGTTTAAGGATATAGTTTTCTTTTAAACTGGGTTGAAGGAATTTCTTCCAACTTAGTTTATAAAAATGACATGTATTCATTTATTTAATAATATATGAGATGCACATGAGTTTTTATTAAAATTTATTCCAACTTTGTTTCTACTATTAAAAAAAATATGTGCATTTTACATATTTAAAAGACACATGTCATTTTTATAGTTCGAGTTGAAAAAAATTCTTTTAACCCAATTTTTTAAAAAAAACTTTATCCATAATTTAAAGAGATAATTGTCTTAATTAAAAGTTTGATAAAACTTATCAATTTAATAGTAATTTGTTGGATACTTTTGTTTGGCTAGGCATGTTTTTGTTTTTATTTTCAAATTCATATTTTTTGATTTTATAAACAGATTTGGCACAAATTCACAAGCTCAAAATTTTGCCCAATGTTCTAAAAATCACACAACACATATGCATCGATTTCTTAAAAAATCTAAAACAAGAATGAAATTTGGTCCATCCAAACAACACATCTACATCAATTTCTTAAAAAATCCAAAACAAAAATGAAATTTAATGCATCCAAACAAGGCATTTTAGTTTAAATTGCAAAGTGGGCCAGTCGGCAGTCAGCACTCGAAACCAATAACTGCCAAAGGACCTTTCGAATCTCTGGAAGTTATCACCATAAATAGTAAAATACAAAAAGAGAAAGGTTAAAAAAGAAAGAAAAGAAATTTACCATTAATGCCCCTATTTCGTTGAAATGTCCTTCCGACGTCTCCAGCAGCTTCCATCTCCTTCTGAGTAGAGTGTTCAAACTTCAAACTGTTCTGCGAGGCTCACGCTCTCCACGCTCCGCTCCGCTCCAAAAAAGAAAAGAAATAAATAAATTAGGTAAATAATTTCTATCTACGTTTCTTCGTCCTGATCCTGCCACCCAAGAAAAGGGCAAAAATAAACTCACACAGAGTGAGAGTGTGTAGTGAAAAAAAGCCCTGAAAATCGGGGCATGGCGTCTTCGAAGGTAGTAACAACGAATCCTGATCCGCCACGGCAGTCATCCATTTGTTCTCTCTCTAGCATCCTCGCCGATCTCCAGCAGCCACAGCAAATAAGCCCGTCACCATCCAAGACCCTCGTCGCCTCACTTAGCATGGACGACCTCTTGAAGAACCTCTACTCCTCAGACCAGGCTCAAAACCAGCTCTCACTCCCGGAGCAACATTTCGCCGACGGCTCGTCGTCGATCTCGCAGGCGAAGGAGCTAGGCGAGAAGACGGTGGACGAGGTCTGGAAGGAGATCGTGGCCGGGTCGGAGATTCAGAGGGAAGGCGGGGGTGAGCTGGAGGAGATGACTCTGGAGGACTTCCTGACCAAGGCTGGAGCGGTGAGGGAGGAGGATGTCAGAGGCGGAGGGGTGCTTGCCGTGGCGGCGGGGCCAGGGGACTACGCCGTGGAGCCCTCGGGGGAGGTGGGGTTCGAAGGGAGAGTGGGGGCTGCACGAGGGAGGGGAAAGAGAAGGGCCGTAGAGGAGGCGGTGGTGGACAAGGCCACGCAGCAGAGGCAGAGACGGATGATCAAGAACCGAGAGTCTGCCGCCAGGTCCAGGGAACGCAAGCAGGTCATTCGTTTTCTCCCCTCTTTGCTTACTGAGGAAACTGAGTAGATTAAATCCTACATTTTATTTTTTCTCTTCTTCTATGTGTTTCTCGTCGGAAATTTTCCAGTCCTTTTGTTTTATGCTCACCTGCTGTTTAGATCCTGAGAATAGAATTCATCTCTGTTTGGCCATTAGTGGTGTCTACCTCTTGCTTTTATTTTATTTTATTTTATTTTTTCTGGGGGGGTCTCAGGTCTCTGATGATTATATCTTAGATTCAGAATTTTTTATGTCTTTTCCATTTTAATTAATTTTTTTGATTAATTAAATGGTAATTTTTCTTGTATGCTCTTTGAGCTGATGAGTCTAAAACGTGTTCCTCTTCACTTTTAGGCTTACACAGTTGAGCTAGAATCTCTGGTGACCCAGCTTGAGGAGGAGAATGCACGGCTGTTAAGGGAAGAGGTAAGAATATCTTCGCATATAAACTTGTTTTCATGGATTTAGTATGTAGTAAATTCATGATTCCCGTAAAATGATCAATTATTATTATTAATAATGAGAAGGGGGTTTATATTCGTTTTGTTTTGTTTTTGTTTTCTTTGATCATCACTAGCCTGATCTTAATCTTTAGCATATAGCTTCAAATGACAAATTTTGGTTGCTGTAAAGCGTATTTAAGTTGTAACGTACAAGAGACATTTTAAAAGTTTCTGACTAATCATCGCTAGCTTGCGCATTATCCTTTATCTAGATTATAAGATGATCATTATTTTGTTTTCTTCTCTTCGATTATCACTAGCTTGCTCTTTAGCCTTTATCTAGACTGTCATTTATTCAGAAGTTTCTGACTAATCAAAATTCTCAATGCAGGCTGACCAGAACAAGGAGAGATTGAAGCAGGTATGCATTTGTTATTCTGTATCTGCTTTCTAAAACTAGGCACCAGAAAAAGGTTGATTGATATACATGATCAAAGATTGAGCAAGATCACTTAATAACATTTTTGTCTTGGCTTGCACCATAAGGGAACGTAATTGTTAAAGTATTAATCAAATTATTAAATTTACACTTTCCTATCAGCTCAAGCTTTTGGGAATGTAATTGTTTGGGCTGGAACAGGGAATGGAGAGGTGGGAAAAGGATCCTCTCCATTTCAAATTAAATTGAGAGTATCCAGTTAGTGTATTTTAGAGGGATAAAATTGTCCAAAAAATTAAAATGACAATTTTACCCCTCTTAAAATTACTAACCGGATAATCTCCATTTCATTTGAAATGGAGAGGATCCTATTTCAGAGAGGTGAGGGTTGAGGACTATTCCGAGTTTGTGCTTAGTGCGATCCCATTATGGGATTGTCTTTTGGGGGCCATGAGAAAAGACTTACGGATTTTTTTTTCTATCATTGAAGAGGGTTGGTTTCTTGAAGATGGGGTTTCTGCTTCTAAACCTAAGGGGAAGAGGGAGCTTAAAAATTTGGAATGCTCCTTTAATTTTGATGCTAGAAGTAGTGGCTCTAGCCGGCGTAAAGGCAAAGGCTGCTTTGTGGGCTTAGGGCTTCTTTGGAGTGTAGGGTCTGTTATGCGGGTTTAGGGCTTCTTTGGTTTTTTTTTTTTTTTTTGCGCTTTTGATATGCAACATTACTTATATATGATATTTTATTTCTACACCACAATTGTAGTAATTAACATAAAAATATTAAAATCATATAAGTCAACCCTTCCAATCAATCTTAATATAT
>NC_081541.1:22074293-22077862 GCF_901000735.1 Corylus avellana | reverse complement strand
ATTTCTTGCGACCTTGAAATTGAACGCACTCTTAGACAAATTAGATCCCAAAAGAACTCTAATTTGCTAGAAGAGCGTTCCACTGAGACCATGGGGGACGGTAACCACATAGCATTGCAAGATCACTATCTTCCTACCACTTACACTACTCCCACATGTCTCCGGTTGCCAGAAATTACGGCAACCCATTATGAAATTAAGCCCAGCACTATACGGAGTTTACCTTCTTTCCTAGGGCTTAGCACTGAAAATCCTTATGACTTCCTCAGTGATTTTGAAGCAATTTGTGATACCACTAAAATGAATGGATTCACTGAGGATGCCCTAAGGATGCGTCTTTTTCCTTTCTCCCTCAAGGAAAAAGCCAAACATTGGTTCCAGTCCTTAACACCCAACTCTATCACTTCTTGGGCTCAATTGCAACAAGAATTTCTTAAGAAGTATTACCCCATAGGAATGACCAATGACACTAGGAGAGCCATCACTACCTTCTCCCAATATGAGGGAGAAGATTTCCATGAGACTTGGGATAGGCTACAGAGCTTGCTTAGATCATGTCCACACCACACTGTCCAGAAATGGCAGCTAGTGTAGTGTTTTTATGATGGCCTAACCGAGTCCAATAGAAAGATGGTGGATGCATCATGTGGGGGAACTTTCATGTTAAAAAGTGAAGATGAAGCATGGGCTATGTTTGAAAATTTGAGTAACAATTCTCTTCAACAGGTCTCCACTAGACGAAGGGCACCAGCACCTAAAGCACTCAAGACAGAGAGTTTGTATGAAGCAGGCCATTCCTTAAACATGACCAACCAAGTAGTTGAGGCTATCACCAAGAAGCTAGACCAATGGATGACTGCTGGTTTTGCTCCTCATACTACCCACATGCACACACCACATGAATCTTGCTCATTTTGTTCAAGTTCTATGCATCATGTAAATAACTGCCGTCTTGCTGGAAATTTTACTGATGTTGGTAATGAGCAGGTTAATGCAGCTTTCTCCCGACCAGGTAATGATCCATATTCCAATACTTACAACCCCGGGTGGAGAAATCATCCAAATTTCTCGTGGAAGAATTCAAATTCAGGCAACTCAGCCCTAGGGCCACACAATCAAGCTCAATCCAACAAGTAGCCCTACCAACCTCATTCCACTTACCGGCCTCCACAACAGCACTACCAGTCTCCCTCAGAGTCTAATTTTGAGGATCGGATGCTAAAAGCAATGAGTGAGCTGACTAGCGAGATAAAGCAGTCAGTCAAGGCTCAAAAGGAGATAGTAAACTCACATACCCAATCCATTGCCAAGCTAGAAGCTCAAGTCGAACAACTTGCCAACACCCTCAACAGAAGGGACGAAGGAAAGCTTACAAGTCAGCCAGTGGTAAATCCTAAGGGGCACTACATGGTAGATGAGGGCACTTCATACTATCAGCAAGTTCAGGCCATCACCACATTGCGAAGTGGAAGAATAGTTGACAATCATGTGGAGGAGAAGAAGGATGAGCAAAATGAGACCCCACAGAATCTGCATCAGGACAAGGGTAAACAAGTAAGCATCGAGGCATCTTCATCATCTGCCCCCACTCCTAAGGTACAATATGAGCCTAAGGCCCCTTTCCCAGAACGTCTCAAGGCACCCTCCCACTTCGGGAAACAAGGAGAGAAGATACAAGACATGATGGAAACCTTCAAGCAGGTTCAAATCAACATCCCACTCCTTGATGCCATCAAGCAAATTCCAGCCTATGCAAAATTTCACAAGGACTTGTGCACTCAAAAGAGGAAGAATCAGAAGCACATTCCCAAGAAGGTCATTCTCACCGAGCAAGTAAGCTCTCTGATTCAACATAACACTCCTCTAAAGTTCAAAGACCCTGGAGCGCCTACAATGTCGTGGGTCATCAGAAACACTGAGATTGAGAGACCTCTTCTCGACTTAGGAGCTGGTGTGAATCTGCTTCCATACTCGGTATATCAGAAATTGGGCTTAGGGGAATTGAAACCGACAAGTATAGTCTTGCAATTGGCTGACCGCTCGATCAAGAAACCCCGTGGGATTGTGGAAGATGTCATTATCAAGGTGGACAAGTTCTACTATCCAGTTGACTTTATAGTTCTGGACACAGAACCGGTCTTAAATCCAGAGAAGCAGATTCCAGTCATCCTTGGGCGTCCTTTCCTCGCCACAGCCAATGCATGCATCAATTGCCGGACCAGAGTAATGAAGATCTCTTTTGGGAATATGAAGATCAGATTGAACATCTTCAATGCCTTCCAGAATGCGCCTGATCAGAATGCATGTTTCTTCTTGGATGACATTGGAGAAACTATTGAAGACCCACCTCCTGATCCTCTATCTGAAGCCCCATCATGGGGTAACCCACCGGAGCCTATGCCTCTCACTTCAAGTACTCCACCACCTGATGACAACCCCATAGGGGGCATATTTCATTCAGAGGTTGCTAAAGTGGATTTCATTGGGGTGAAATTTTTTTTGGCAAATTCCCTAGCTACACCAGTTTTTGAGAACTCCTATAGAGACAAGAGGTTGATCATGAAACCAGTTCGGGACAAACACCCTGAACATCGTCATGGGGAGCATCAAGACCAATTAGCTAGGAGAAGCAGTTTCGGGATGTTAAGAGGAATCCTCTTCCATGTGGAGTGCTACATGATCATGAAGAAGAAAGGATGGAAAAGCTTGCTTGGACTTCTGAAGGATCGAGGTAAGATCCTTCAGAACTTGTACTTCAATTGAGAAATACCTCATAGGATCAAGTGCAGGCCCTGTGCACTCGACTCTTCACTTCACCAAGGTACATGATCTCCATCCAGGTTTATTTTATCTATTGTTGCTTCATTATTTGATTATATTTTTACAACAATGTATGCACTTGATTGTATTTGGTTGGAGTTTCACATTTATTTTTAGGACATATGTTTTTGCATTCAAGTTTAGGGGTATGATATGCCCACATCTGCTCATTCAGGTATTCCTATACTCTTGATCTTATTCTTTAGTTCTATACATACATTGGGGACAATGTATGATTCAAGTTTGGGGGTATGGAAAAACAAAACACGGTCCATTTTTGTTGTTATGTCATTCTTAAGCATATGGTTGAGCTTTAATTTTGGTTTAAATTTCATTGATAAGCTTAAAGTTATGAACACATGATCATATGACTTAGGGATTTTAAGTCTTGTTACTTACTTTTGGCAACATGAGATGCTTCTTGTTTCAATTTAAATCTATCTTGAGCACACTAGCACATGTTTGTGAGGTATGAATTTTGAGACCAATTATGTTTGTTTTCAATGTCTTGAATTCTGTTGGCTGACATATTGGATGAATAACTTTGGCATGCTATACATGTATAAAAAAACAAAAAAAAAAAGATCAAGTTAGAATTTTTCGCTGAGTAACCGGACCTCTTGTCTCATTAAGCAGTAAGTGTTCGCGTCAAAAAGTGAAATTTTTGGGTTGATTAATAAAATGGCTAGCTTAGCTTCGTAGCCTTTTTTACTTGAGTTAGTAAGTCCTTAGGGGTGTCTTTACACCTA
>NC_081541.1:21932409-22074193 GCF_901000735.1 Corylus avellana | reverse complement strand
GAGAGCTGATACATCTAGACGAATACTAGTATGGCGTTAGATGTTTATATACATATGAAATTAAGGAGCATAAAATGTATGATTTCTGATATGAAGGTGGTGGTACTGGTACATAAATGATGTGGGTGCGTAATTGGTCATCATTTGACTGCTATCAAAATTTCCTCCGACCTATTTTATTTTTTGGGGGTATTTTTTTTTTTTTTTTCGAGATTTATGTATGCAGGTGCAGATGAGTGACATTTGCATTCGGAGAAGCCAAAAAGGTAATAGGTACAAAAAGAATGACATAGATACAGTAGAATGTTGTCATCAAAAGATTGATGTCTGGGAGAACACTTGATGGAGTTGGGTTTTATGAGCACTAGTGGTAGGTGGGATTTTTTTTTTTTTTTTTTTTTTCTTTTTTAAGTTTGAAAAACTAAATCAAGATTTGCATTTATGTTCAAATACATTCTACAATAATTTTCCTTATTTTTTGTTATATACCATTTTAATATTCTTCTTTAAATAACATATATTTTTATTCACTTCGTTTGTCTGCATTTGTGTTTTGAGTCCCAATGCTCCAACTCCTTTAGCTTCCCACCCACACAAAAATTAATCATTTACTTTACCAATTGACTAATCTTACCATAATAATTTATGTTCTTCACTCCCAACTCAAAAGCCCAAGCCAACTAATGCACATAGTTATATATTGGGATGAAGCGTGCAATGGCTGACGATGAGGCACTGGCCAAGAGGTTGAATTTGATTTTACTCTCTGCTTATCGTTTGCCGCTTTCTTCTTCATGCAATCTTTTGTCTTCTTCATTTTGCTGGGTCAGGGTGCAAACGTACTGTCTTCTTTTCTTTTTCCTATTTTGTTTTGTTTTGATTTTTTTTGGTTTTGTGTGTTTTATTTATTTATTTTTTTTTATTTTTTATTTAAAGGACATCCATTCAATCAAAATAAATTACAAAGAAAACTAAAAACTGATAACAAATACAAGCTAAACTGAAAAACCCAATCGAGACAGACCATTCAAAGGAGACTAGTAAAGTGGAAGGCACTAGCGAATGCAACTGATGAAAGAAGCGACGCTCTATGATGGATAAAACCATCTGGAGTAAGAAAAATGCTAAAAACTTAAATCTTGACTAGTTTTCAAAAAAACTGTGAAGATTAAGCAGAAAAGGAACAGTGGAGAAATGGTTTCCTCTGGAGACAGAGTTTGAGGCCCAACCAATTCGGATTATTTTTAAAAACTAATCTAGACAAATCACTAGCACCTCAATGAGCTGGAAGGAAACCAAATAGGTGGAAAAAAGATACCCTACATAGACACAGAGTTTGAAGCCCAACCAGTTTGAGTTAAACCTAGCAACAAAATATAATGGAAATACATGACAAAAAGCAAGAAAAAGTCTCTCAGTCCAAAAAAAAATTAACACTAGAAGTGGAGGCGGAGATGTGGAGGAGCTCCTATTGGTGCGTGAGGGGCATGTGCCGACGCATGTTGCCAAGGGGATTTCAGGGAACGCCATAAGGGGCCGGCGTCAGTGTGGAGGGGTGGACGAAGGCTACATGCACTATGCAAGGCGCACCACGTGTCTGTACGTGTGGACCATGCGCCGGTGATTGGTGGTCGGTGATTGATACGATATAAAAGTAAACAAAATTTTTAATTTTTTTGTAAGGAAAAGTAAAAAAGTTATAAAAAGTACAAATGTTTTGAAGTTGACTATGTAGAAAAAATTTAGGTTTATTTATTTATTTTTATTCAAATAACGGAAATGGGTTACGTGAGATCGAACAACAATAATGAGATGGGCATTCCAACAACAAAGTCCAAACAAACACAAAACAATAAGCAATAATTTCATTCGTGATCCCAAATATAGGTTGATTACCAAGAAATTGGTTGTATGTTGTAGAAATTTTGAGAGAGAATTCATCCAAAAAGAAAGAAAGAAAGTTGAGAGAGTGAGAAAAATAGCTGAAGTGTTGCACTGCATATTTTCCTTAAGTGAAGATTAATCTCATGGTTAATTTTTTTAAAAAAAATATATATATAAAAAATGAAGAGAATAGATGATCTAGCATTCCTAGTTCTTTTATGAGTAGCTACTTCAAGTTTGTATTTTCTTGGAGACCATATAACTTTTGCAATATATATATATATATATATATATATATATATATATAATCCTTTCAGCAGCATTAGAATTATTGGATGGATGAGAAGAGAGTGTTTAGCCTTAAGCTCAATCTGTTTTGGCGTATTCAGAAAGGCAAAGGGAGTTGTAGGCCCAAGAGAAAGGTAAAAACGACGTAGCAGCGATGGCATTATCGTCGCTTTAATGATGGAAGCGTCAAGGCCATAATTTCCCCCACCTGAACCAACCCCACACACACATCTCTCTCTTCTTTAATTTCTTTGACCAAAACGAAGGAAGGAAAGAAAAAGTCAAAAAAGCAAAATCTATACGCAACGGCTCACGCTGTTGAATAAATTCATAAATAATAATAATAAAAACGTTGAGAAAGCGTGAGAGGGGAGGAGTCGAGGCGTGGCAGCAGAATGTAATTTAATACAACAAATACGCGTTAATCCAAACAAATGCAAAAGCATATGAAGCTTCCAGGAAGCTTCGAGGGCGACGTGGCCTCAAATCTCAATACCTAAAAAGGCCTCATTCTGCCTAAATCTTGGGGACCCTATTTTTGCTTCATTCTAACAAAAAGCTTAAATGCCTGTCATCTACCATTTAGTAACTATTTACTTATCTCGTGTGCTCACTTGAGTCCTTTGACATCACAAAGTTAACTCACAATAATACAATTCATTGTGAAATACAAATTTACTAATTCAGATATTTGCTATGCCAAAATCGTCCCTCCATATAAGAGCGCAAATCAGCCCACATGCGTAAGTGTGCTCGAGCGCACTACAAGTGGGATCGAGTGCACCTCAGCCCACGTGCGTAGGTGGGCTCAAGCGCACGATAAGGGGGCTCAAGTGCACTCGTGCTAAAAGGTCCGAAAGATGCTGAATTTGACAAGGAAAGCTTTTTAGGTCTCCCAATTCGACTGGGAGATTGAATTACGGTTTTTATGGGATTCATAGGGCTTCTAGGGTTTGTTTTACACCCTATAAATAGACTTCTAAGCCTTAAAGAGATGTGTGCTTAGTTTTAAATATAAAATATCTTCTTGGAGGCTTGAAGAGTTGAAGAGAAGATGAACAAGGTAAGAGGGTATCCTAGGACCAGGATGAGCAACTAATTCTGTAATAGGATCTTAATGTAGCCCTTTCCAAATAACAATGGTTTAATTGTATTTTAATTTGGGTTTTTTTATATGCATGATGTTGCATAACTGTGATAATTGATCTTAATGTTTATATTCAATCATTATGAATTTCTTCTTTTATCTTAGAAAGTATTTTATATTGATTGAACTCAATCCTTCACATTTTCTGTGATTGTGAATGATTGTTATACAACGATTTTAACTGATACATGATCAATAGGATTTGATAGGCTATGCCTAAGGAAGACGAATTATACTACACCCTAGTTTAGTGTAATTTAGGTAGACAGTTCATGCCAACAGAAGATGGTTTATGCTTATTCATTGATTATGTATAGCCTATTAAGGAATTAGATAATTCATACTTAGGTAAGACGGATCGTACCGTATCCTAGTGGTTAGGTGGACAGTTCGTGCCAACAAAAGATGGATTATGCTTATTTCTTAATGATAGTATTTTCTTGATTACTCGAGTGAGACGAGCCCTATATCATGCATAGTATGAATGTCCCTTATTAATTTATGATTGACCATTGTTATGCGGTTAGTGGTGAAATCAACCCCCGCTCTCTCATCACTACTATCTTTACTTTTATGCATTTAGTTATAATCAAAGATCAAATCAATCATCTTTTAAATTAAGTTATATTTAATCTTGAAAAGCTTGATAACAACACCCACACAGTCCTTGAGGTTTGACACCATCTATATAGCCCTATCTCACAAGGATTCGACCTATTGCGAGTGGTAATTTTATTAGTGATATTTTGGTATATAAAAAGACCACTTCAATTTTCGGCGCCATTACCGAGGACTGCTTAGCGGCTGCGTTGTTAAGTTTTAAGTATTGAATTTAACTTGATTCTTTTCTGTTTTATTTATTTTTTTCTAAATTCGTTTTCTGATTTTGTCTCTTTGTTTTTGTTTTTGTTTTAGTCTTTTTGTTTTTTGTTTTTCTTGTTTCAAGGCCGGAATTGCCCAAGCAAATCTCCACAAGTGTGCACTTGAGTGCACCTACGGCTGCTTACCTGATTCTTGCAACTACAGCCTTTGAATTTCCAAGTACTCCAAAGCTGCAGTTTCGGGCCATTTGTGATTTTTTTTTTTTTACCCTTTTTGTGTTTATTTGTTTTTAGTTTCTTTTAGTTTAGTGCATGTTGAGTCACCGCTCTTTATCTTTGCCCTTAATTTTCAGCGACCTTGACATTGAACGCACTCTTAGACAACTTAGAACCGAAAGGAACTCTAGTTTGCTAAGAGATCATAACACTGAAGCCATGGTTAAGGGAAAGCAACCTGTTGCACTAAGAGATCACTATCTCCCTACCACTTACACTTCTCCCTCATGTCTCTAGCTGCCTGACATCACAGCAGCTCACTATGAAATTAAGCTCAGAACAATTCAAAGTTTACCATCTTTTCTTGGGCTTAGTGACAAAAATCCTTATGACCTCCTAGATGAATTCCTGGAACCCAAATCTAGCCAAGGGCAAGGGAGTGAGCACTGACGTTCCTTCCTCCATCCCTTCCCCTTCCCCTACCCCTACCCCTACCCCTTCCCGTAAGGAGCCGCCATATGAGCCCCGGGCCCCTTTTCCAGAACGCGTCTTAGCTCCCTCACCTTTAGGGAAACAAGGAGAGAAAAACTATAACATGATGTAGGTCGCAAGTCAAAATCAACCATCCTCTCCTTGATGCCATCAAGCAAATCCCATCCTATGCCAAGTTTCTCAAGGACTTATGCACTTAAAAGCATAGAATTAGGAGTCATATCCCTAAGAAAGTATGCCTCACCGAGCAAGTAAGTTCTCTCATCCAGTACAACACCCCTCTAAAGTTCAAGGTCCCAAGTCCTCCTACAATTGCTTGTGTCATTGGTGACCGAGCGATTGATAAAGCACTCCTTGACTTAAGAGCAGGTGTTAACTTGCTACCTTACTCAGTGTATAAGTAGCTAGGCATAGGAGAGCTGAAACGCACGAAGACGGTCTTACGGCTTGCAGATCGATCTATCAAGCATTCTCGTGGGATCATTGAAGATGTCATCATTAAGGTGGACAAGTTCTACTTTCCAGTAGATTTCATAGTTCTTGATACCAAACCTGTCCCCAATTCCCATAAGCTCATTCCTATGATCCTCAAACACCCTTTTTTAGCTACGGCTAATGCATGCATAAATTGTAGAACCGGGGTGATGACCATATCTTTTGGGAACTTAAAGGCCAAATTGAACATCTTCAATGCCGCGCATCACTGCCGAATGAGAAGGAATGTTTCCTCCTAGACAACATTGACGACCTTGTAGAAGACCCACCTCCCATCCCCCTACCTAATGAGAGTTTTGAGGACCCCCTTAAAGGAGAGGAGTTGATCACTGACCCCTTTTGGGAGAGACACATAGAGAATCCTCATAGGGAACCCAAAAATCTGTAAGTGGAGAGAAGAAGTTTGGGGGTGATTAGTGGAGTCCTATTTCTTGAGAAGTGCCTTGTTGTGCTAAAGAGGAAGGGTTGGAAAGGACTAACTAGATTTCTGAAGGATCGAGGAAAGATCCTTCGGGATGCATATTTGGATTGATTAGGTCTATAGGATCGAGCGCAGGCCCTGTGCGCACGAGTCCTCCATCAGGCCAAGGTACATGATCTTCCTCGAGGTTTTATCTTCTCCATTGTTGTTCCATTTTTGTAGTTTGATTATATTTTGACAACAATGTGTGCATTTGACTGTTTTCTTGGTTGGAGTATTAGTTTCTTTTTCAGACGTGTTTTTTACAATCAAGTTTGGGGGTATGATATGCCCCACATTTTCTCATTCAGGTATTCCTATCCTCTTGCTCTTATTTTTCAGTTTTATACACACATTGGGGACAATGTGTGATTCAAGTTTGGGGTTATGGAAGAACAAAACACTGTCTAATATCTTTGCATTGTTATACTTAAGAATGTGGTTATTTAATTTTTATTCGAATTTCATTGGTGGGCTTAAAGTTATGAACACATAATCATTTGACTAGGAAATTCGAGTCTTGTTACTTTTGGCAACGTGGGATGCTTCTTGTTTCAATTTGATTTACCATTAGCACATTGGCACATGTTTGTGGGGCATGAAATTTGATACAAATCATGTTAGTTTTCAATATCTTGAATACAGTTGGGTGACTTATTGGATGAATAACTTTGGCACACACACACACACATATATATAAATTGATCAAGTTTGAGTTTTTCACTAAGTAACCGGACATCTTGCCTCATTAAGCAGTGAGTATTTGCACCAAAAAGTGAGAAGTTTGGTTTGATTGAAAACATGGCTAGCTAAGCTTTTGACTCCAATTAGTAAGTCCTTAGGGGTGTCTTTACACCTAATGCCCTATGTTAAGTGCTAAAATATTCATATTTTTAGCCCTTAACTTACATGTTTTAATCCTTTAGTTTGGTTAATTTATGCCATTTTACTTCATTTTTGTATTTTCTTTGTTTTATAGGTTTTTGGAAAAAAAGAAAGCGTTTCCGGAAAAGTTCCAAACTTAAAGGGAAAATTGGGAAGACCTAGAAGATATGGTTAAGCTTAGCCAATCATGGTTAAGTTTAATCAGATAAAGGAAATGAGTAAATTGGATTTTCTCAAATAATAATCAAAATCGGATTGGATTCAAAATTGGATTCTGCACATGTCTCAGTATTTTGACCATACCTTTCAGCTCAAATATTAGATTGAGGCGATTCAAGCAGAATTGGAAAGCTAAATCAAAATTATACAAATCATTATGAAATAGTATTTTCCTAATTCGGAGCGCCGCAATGCCAAAATCGCCCCGTAAGATGGGACCGCAATTTTGGGCGAATCCTATTCCGATTTGGACTTAGGTTTTTTTTATCCTAATTGGACTTGGACTTAAATCTCCAAAATTCCTAGGATTACTAGGGCTTCTAGGAATCTCCTAAGCCCTATAAATAGACTTTTAAGCCTCATAATTCAAAGGACAATTGGAAGGAGACAACTTTGGGAAGAGGAATTGGAGGCTACTTCTAGGAGCGGTTTTTAGTTCTTTCTTTCCCTTTTCTTTTTAGTTTTATTTTAATTATGTGTAACTAACTCTTAAGGAGGGTTAGATTGAAGCCCCAATTATGTTTATTTAATATTTCAATATTGGCGCCTTTGTGATAATCATATTGTGTTGCTTAACTTGATTAATTCCTGTTTTCTTGAATTCCTCATATGTATGTGACTGTCCCTTATATCCATGTGGTATGTATTAGTTAATTAAATCAATATGGATGATTGAGTCCTGGGTTTAATAAGAGTAACAAAAGATATCCACACCGGATTCTTGGGTTAATCAACATGGGGAACCGGGAGTAGACACGCATGCCCTAGGCCTCATGTGTTTATCGATTTCCACAGATTTATGCTTTCTTAAAGAATAACTTAGTAGACACCCATGCTAAATCCTTTAAGAAAGAAAAAAATTAGAGTAGACACCAATGCCTAATTCGTTGCTTAGGGAAATCAATAGCTTAAGGAGTAGACACCCATGCCTTTAGGTTGACAAACATTAAGTATTCATAATATGATTGGATCATTGGCATATTGTTATATTATCTAAGTATGATTAGTTGTGGATATCAAAGCCCTACCTTTAGCTTTTCATTTATCTTTATTATCTTTTTATTTCTTTTTCACAATATCAATTCAGTGACAAGTTGATATTTTTAATTAATTCTAAACAAAATCACAATCTTCGTGGGTTCGACCTCGTAGTTGCCGCACTATACTATTGTTTGATCTCGTGCACTTGCGAGTTAAAATGTACTAAATATTATCTATTAATTTAGGTAGTATTTGGCACAACATCCTAAAACCATTTGGTTTGAGAGTCATTGGCTTAATACTCGATACATTGGTCAATTAGAAAGCTTAAGGAACCTAAGCATTGCACAGCCTGCAAAAAAAAAAAAAAAATGTATGCCTTGGTTGTTTCATCTAATAGGAACTCCAATAATTTCTGAGATGCTAATTCATTTATATTGGAATTATTTTGAAACCTCATGATTATGTGTTATTTACTTTGCACTAGTTGGAACTTATTGTATTTCAAAATGCCGTTTGTAAGTAACTTGACTTGTGATTTTTTGAAATTTTGAGGATGGAGTTTATTTTTTTAAGCTTGCTAATGAATGAGAACCATTATTTTGTGATACTTCATTCTTGTGGATAACATAATGATGACAATGTTTGTGAGTATCATTCCTGTTAAACCCTTACGAACCTTCACTCGTCCTCTAGGGATGCCTACGGGTTTAAAAGACTTGTTGCATACGCTAAATGCAATCGTACATCTCACAAATGAAGGGGTTATCTTGTTGTTTTCCAGTTTATTTTATATTTTGTATTGCTAAGCGACTAGCAATATATAAGTTTGGGGGTGTGATAAGCGCCGAATGTTGCACATTCAAGCCCCTTAACTCACATATGTTAATTCCTTAGCATTGTTATCTGTATGATTTTGTGTTATTTTTATGTTTTCAGATGTTTAATAAAGATACAACAAATATCATTGATTTTGGGCTTAAAGCACACTTTGAGAAGATCTAGCACACGTCTCAATATTTTGACCATAACTTTCTACTTGACTATTGGATTGAGGTGAAACTAGTGGTAATCGAAAGCTAACTCAAAATAATACAATTTACTATGAAATACAAATTTCTTAATTCGGAAGTTTGTTATGCCAAAATTGTCCCGCAAGATAATAGCGCAAATTAGCTCACATGAGTAGTTGCGCTCGAGCGCACCACAAATGGGATTGAGCGCACCTCAACCCACGTGCATAGGTGGGCTTGAGTGCAGCATAAGGGGGCTTGAGCACATTGTTATTCACAATTATTTGCCTAAATTAATAGGCAAATAACTGGATGTTTTACCCGCAAGTGCCCGAGGTCAACATAGAAGTATAGTGTGCAAATACAGGGTCATTCTCACGAGGATTGCTAAATCTTGTCTAAAATCAATTCCCAAAGTAAAATAAAACAAGAGATTGGATTTAAATTGATAATGATAAAAAGGTAAGGCTTTGACATCCACCACTAATTATATTTAGCTAATATATCAGTATGCCAATGTTTTGATTATGTTATGAGTATCTAATGTTTGTCAACGTAAGGGCATTGGTGTCTACTCCTTAAGCTATTGATTTTCCTAAGCAACGAATTAGGCATGGGTGTCTGTTGTGCAAAAATCTACCTAAATTAATAGGTAAATAAATGTACGGTTTACCTGCAAGTGCACAAGGTCAACATGGTAGTATAGGGTGCAAGTACAGGATCATTCCCACGAGGATTGCTGAATTTATGTTTAAAAATAAATTCCTTAAGCAAAAGCAAAATAAAGATTGATTATTGATGTGATGATAACAAAGGGTAGGGCTTTGATATCCACCACTAATTATATTAAACTAGTATTTCAATATGCCAATACTTTGATCAAGTTATGAATATTTAATGTTTGCCAACCTAAGGGTTAAACTCTAATTCCTTAAGCTATTGATTTCCCTAAGCAACGAGTTAGGCATGGGTACATACTCTAACTCTTTTCTTTCCTAAAGGATTTAGCATGGTATATACTAAGTTGTTCTTTAGAGAAGCATATGTTCTATGGAAATCGACAAACACACAAGGCCTAGGGCATGGGTGTATACTCCTAGTTTCCTATGTTGATTAACCCAAGAATCGCGGTGTGGATTCTTTTGTTACTTAAGTTAAACCTAGGACTCGGCCATCCAAATTGATCTAACAAACAAGTCCATACCACATGCACATGTTGATCAAACATACACATATGAGGAATTCATGCAAGCAGGTATTAATCAAGTTAAATAGCACAACATGATCATCACAAGGCGCCAATATTGAAATATTAATTTAACATAACTAGGGCTTCAATCTAGCCCTACTAAGTAAATTAGCTACACATAGAGTTGATGTTAAACATCTTCATAAAATAAAATAAAATAAAAGAAAGAATAAACCCGAGACTTGAACTTGAGAGCTCCTATTCCTCCCTCTCCCAGCCTCCTCATTCTAAAGGCTTATGAGTCTATTTATAAGCTTTAGTAGTCCTTGGGATCCTTGGGAAACTACTTTCCCAAGGACTACTAAAGCCTAGGGTTTTCGTAGGGTTTCAGTCCTATTACAATTTGGAGTTTGAAAAACCCTAATATGGAAATAGGGACATTATAGCCGCCACTTGGAATGCCTCCTGCGCACGGGTGCTCTCGATCGCAGCCCGTGTGCGCTCGATCGTAGGTCTGCGATCGATCCTTCCTTTGCCTACGCTCGATCGCTCCTGGCCTGACTCGTGCAGCATCTTCTCTGGTATTGTGCTTGATCACAGGTACCCTGCGATTGATCGCAGTACCAGGGAGCTCCAATTTTCCCATATTCTCTTTTTGAGCCTAAATCACCCAGTTTTACTTCACTTTCTTCCAAAAGCCTGTAAAAACATCAAAAACACAAAAAGGAATTAAAATGGTCTAATTAACTACAACCAAAGGATTAAATATATGTAAGATAAGGGCTGAAAATATG
The DNA here is from genome assembly GCF_901000735.1 of Corylus avellana. Taxonomy (NCBI): domain Eukaryota; kingdom Viridiplantae; phylum Streptophyta; class Magnoliopsida; order Fagales; family Betulaceae; genus Corylus; species Corylus avellana. The sequence continues at coordinate 22,063,309 of NC_081541.1, read as the reverse complement.
AATATTTTAGTGTTTATCAGTGTCTACTCTAATTCTTTTCTTTATTAAAGGATTTATCATGGGTGTCTACTAAGTTGTTCTTTAAGAAAGCATAAAACTGTGGAAATCGACAAACAAATGAGGCCTAGGGCATGGGTGTCTACTCCCAGTTCCCCATGTTGATTAACCCAAGAACCCAGTGTGGATTTCTTTTGTTACTAATGTTAAACCTAGGACTCGGTCATCCAAATTAATTTAACTAACTAATCCATACCACATGCACATGTTGATCAGGCATATGAGGAATTCATGAAACTAGGTATTAATCAAGTTAAACATCAAAACAAGATCATCACAAAGGCGGCAATATTGAATATTAACAAAACATAACTAGGGCTTCAATATAGCCCTACTAATTAAATTAGTTACACATAAATTTGATGTTAAACAATTTCATAAAATAAAAGAAAAGAAAGGAAAAGAATAAACCCGAAACTTGAACTTGAAGAGCTCCAATTCTTCTTCTTACAAAGCATACCTATTCTAGAGGCTTAAAGGTCTATTTATAGGCTTTAGAAGTCCTTGACAAACTAGTAAACCTTGGAATTTCGTAGGGTTTCAAAACCTATTACAATTGGGAGTTGGAAAACCCTAATATGGAAATATTAGCATTCTGGCCGCCACTTGATATGTCCTTTGCGCACGGGTGCGATCGATCGCAACCCGTGTGCGCTCGATCGCACATGGCTGCTTCACACTTTGTCTTCTCTAGTACTGCGCTCAATCGCAGGGGACCTGCGATCGATCGCAGTGTCAGGGGCTCCAACTTTTCCCATTTTCTCTCTTTGAGCCCAAATCTTCCAGTTTTACTTCAATTTCTTCCAAAAGCCTACAAAAGTATAGAAAACACAGAAATGAATTAAAATGGCCTAATTAAATAAAACCAAAGGATTAAATCATGTAAGCTAAGGGCTGAAAATATGAATATTTTAGTATTTAACACACACCCCCAAACTTACATATTGCTAGTTCCTTAGGAATAGACAACTAAAAACCAAAATTGAAAAACATAAAAGAGAATGATAAATCCATCTTTTGTGGGATGTACGATTGCATTTAGCATATGCAACGAGCTTTTTAAACCTCTAGGAATTCCCTAGAGGACGAGTGAAGTCTCGTGAGGGTTTTCCAGAAATGTTACCCACAAACATCATGCATAGTTCATGTTATCCTAAAAATTAAGTATCACTTCTAGATCATGATTATCATTCATTAGCAAGCTTAAAAAGATGAACTCCATCTTCACAATGAATTGGAATCTCAAAGTGAAATTACTTACAAAGGACATGCTAAAACATCACAAGTTTGAAAACAATGTAAAGTGAACTAGCACCAAATTATGAGGCTTCCAAATCTTTCCACTACGTAATGTCTCCATCTCTCAAAATTCATTCAAATTTTATTAGAATGAACAACCATGGCATATTTCTTTTTCCTTTTTTTTTTGGTCAGGTTGTGCAATGTTTGGTTCCCTTAAGCTTTCTAATTGACCCTTGTAGCGAGTGTGAAGTCAATGACTCCCAAACCAGATGATTTTAGGGCATTAGGTGTAGAAACACCCCTAACTAACTCGAGTCAAAAAGGCTACAAAATCAAACTAACCATGACATTAATCAAATAAAAAATTTTCACATTTTGACGTGAATACTCAATGCTTTGAGGCAGGAGGTCCAGTTGCTCAGTGAAAAGCCTATCAATAATCATTTATTTAATTTATTTATTTATTTATTTTTAACAATATATATGCCACAGTGTCATCTAATAAGTCATCCAATTTCATCCAAGATGCAGAAACACACATATCAGACCTCATGTCATATCTCATAGATTATGTGCTAATGTGCTTGTGTGACCAGATCAAACATGTAATTTTTCAACTGTCCTCAACGAGTAACCAAACTAATAGATTCACTCATTAGATCATGTGTTCAAAATTTTTAAGCTCACTGATGAATTCAGCCACAATTCTTTTAGATTAACTTAAAATTTTTCGGGTAAACATGAACATGCATAATTTTTTTTTTTTTTTTTCCAACTAAACAAACAAACACACAAACAAATAACTTGAAATTGGGACAAAGTGTTGTGCCCATACCCCCAAACTTAAATGACACATTGCCCCCAATATGTCTAAATAAAGGAAAGAGTGTACCCGGGAGATGGTCGACATCATCTTGGAAAGCATGGCTCATAGCACACCCCCAAACTTGAAGTGAAGCACACTTGTCCCTGCAAAATAAGAAAACATACAAACAAGTAAAAAGGAACAAAACTAAAGATAAATAAAAAGACTAACTTAAAACACACTTAAACAAACAAAATAAAAGGATAAACTATGGGGTGCCTCCCATGAGCGTTAAGTTTTACATCCTCAGCCAGACAGTGGTCCCATCTCAGTGCTGTCCAGAAGTAGATGCTCCAGATGGTGGTGGTAAACGGCTAAGCATGGACCTTGTCAAGTGCTAAAATATTCACATTTTCAACCCTTAACTTGCATGCTTTAATCCTTTGGTTTTAGTTAATTAGGTCATTTTAATTCCTTTTTGTGTTTTCCATACTTTTGAAGGCTTTTGGAAGAAAGAGAAGTAAATCTAGAAGATTTGGGCTCAAAGAGAGAAAATGGGAAAAATGGGAGCCCCTGACACTGCGATCGATCATAGGTTCCTTGCAATCGAGCGCAGTACCAGAAGACAAAGCATGAAGCAGGCCACAAGCGCTCGAGCGCACAATAGAAGATGCTCGATCGATCGCACCCTTGCATAGGAGACACATCAAAGCTGCATCCAAATTGTCATTCTTTCCATAATAGGGTTTTCCAACTCCCAATTGTAATAGGTTTTGAAACCCTACGAAATTCCTAGGTTTACTAGTTTGTCAAGGACTTCTAAAGCTTATAAATAGACCCTTAATTCTCTAGAGTAGGAGACTTTTAGAAGGAGAAGAATTGGAGCTCTTTTAGTTCAAGTTTTGGGTTTATTCTTTTCCTTTTTTTTTTTTTATTTGATGAAGATGTTTAACATCAACTTTATGTGTAGCTAATTTATTTAGTAGGGCTAGATTGAAGCCCTAGTTATGTTTAGTTAATATTTCAATATTGGTGTCTTTGTAATGATCTCGTTGTGCTATTTAACTTGATTAATACCTGCTTGCATGAATTCCTCATATGTGTGTGCCTGATCAACATATGCATGTGGTATGGACTAGTCAGTTAAATCAATTTGGATGGCCAAGTCCTGGGTTTAATAAAAGTAACAAAAGAATCCACACTGCGGTTCTTGGGTTAATCAACATGGGGAACCGGGAGTATACGCCCATGCCCTAGGCCTCATGTGTTTGTCGATTTCCATAGAGTATTATTTTTGGCACCGTTGCGGGGGATTGCAGCGAATTTTGTTCAGAATTATTTTCCTTTAGTTGTGTTATTTTAATTTAGTTATTTTCTGTTTTTCTTGTGGTGACTGTTCTGCCTCTAGAGGTGTGATCGATCACCCAACCATGGCGATCGAGCACACCAGTACGATCGAGCGCACCTCACAATGCGATCGATCGCACATCCAGAGAGAAGCACAGTTACTGCACTAATTATAGATCTAATTTTTTTTTTTTTTTTTTTTTTTGTGTGTTTCATGCAGGGTCATTCAAGTCTGCAAATTAGTAAGTTTTTATTTTTAATTCTGTTTTTATTTCCCTTTTAATTTTAACCTTATTTGTTATTTTTGCTTTCACACATGTGGGGTGGCACTCCGACACCCCGTAGACCATGTTCATGTTGCCACGACCCTTATCACAGTGTTAGAGAATATCCTACATTGAGGCAAATTTCTAACCAATACATGAACGCAACATTCTCTAGACTGGGGAACAGCCGCTATTTTGATTCCTGTAACCCAACATGGAGCCAACAGTCCAATCTTTCATGGCAAGCTAAAGCTCCTAGAAATCATTCATATTCCTCTCAAGCGGATCCACCACTACAAGATCAGCTGGTTGCCATGCAAAAGACATTAAATATACTTGTAAAATCCATGGCTAGTCGAAACATCTCTCCTATTCAGCCAGAAAACACGGAAAGCGACCAACAACGGTGCCCCCAGCACGTCTTCGTCTGATCCCCTCAATTGTGAGGCTTAGAGGTCTATTTATAGGGCTTAGGAGAGTCCTAGAAGCCCTAGTAATCCTAGGAATTTCGGAGATTTAAGTCTAAGCCCAATTAGGTTAAAGAAAACCTAAGCCCAAATCGGAATAGGATTCGCCCAAAATTGAGGTCCTATCTTGCGGCGTAATTTTGGCCTTGCGACGCTCCGAATTGGGAAAGTTCTATTTCACAATGAATTGTATAAGTTTGAGTTATCTTTCCAATGCCACTTGAATCACCTCAATCGGATATCTGAACTAAAAGTTATGGCCAAAATACTGAGACGTATTCAGAATCCAATTTTGCATCCAATCCGATTTGACTTCCAATTGAGAAATTCCGAATTAATCCTTTCCTTTATTTGATTAAACTTTAACCATGATTGGTTAAGCTTAACCATATCTTCTAGATCTTCCCAATTTGCCCTTTAAGCTTGGAATTTTTCCAGAAACGCTTTATTTTCTTCCAAAAGCCTATAAAACAAAGAAAATACAAAAAGGAAGTAAAATGGCCTAATTAACCAAAACTAAAGGATTAAAACATGTAAGTTAAGGGCTGAAAATATGAATATTCTAGCACTTATCACTGCCCATCCCTGTGACTGCGATCGAGCGCAGATCATGTGCGATCGAGCGCAAGTACACACTCTAGCATGAATTCAGCAAGTTGCGCTCGAGCCCTCCACTCCTGCGCTTACACCCATCCGCGGCAGTATGCTCAAGTGCACTCTGCAGTGCAATTGAGCGCACCAGCAGCACTCTGCATCCAAACTCCAGCGCATATAGGGGTCGTTTGTGAGCTTTAATTTTTTTTTGTCTTAGTTTGTCTTTATTTTTTTTTATTTTGTTTCTGTTTTTTTTTTTTTTTTTTTTTAGTTTATGTTAGGTCGCCGTTCTTTGTCTTTGCCATTAATTACTTGCGACCTCAACATTGAACACACTCTTAGACAACTTAGAGCTGAAAGGAATTCTAAATTGCTAAGAGCACACACCACTGAGACCATGGGTGACCATGTGGCTTTGAGAGATCACTATCTCCCTACCACTTACACTACCCCCACATGTCTCGGACTGCTGGAGATTACGGCAGTCCACTAGGAGATTAATCCTGGCACTATACAGAGTTTACCTTCTTTCCTAGGACTTAGCACTAAAAACCCTTATGACTTCCTCAGTGATTTCGAAGCAATCTATTCTACTATTAAAATGACAGTATTCACTGAGGACGCCCTAAGGATGCATCTTTTCCCTTTCTCCGTCAAGGAAAAAGCCAAACATTGGTTCTAGTCCTTAACACCTAACTCTATCACTTCTTGGGCTCAATTGCAACAAGAATTTCCTAAGAAGTATTTTTCCATAGGAATGACCAATGACACTCGGAGAGCTATCACTAGCTTCTCCCAATATGAAGGAGAACATTTCCATGAGACCTGGGACAGGCTGAAGGACTTGCTTAGATCATGCCTGCACCACACTGTCCCAAAATGGCAGCTAGTGCAAAGTTTCTATGATGGTTTGACCGAGTCTAGTAGAAATATGGTAGATGCATCTTGTGGGGGAACATTCATGTTGAAAAGTGAAGATGAAGCATGGTCTATGTTTGAAAATTTGAGTAATAATTCTCTTCAGTTTCCACCAGACGGAGGGCACTAGCATCTAAAGCACCAAAGACCGAGAGTCTTTTTGGAGCAGAACATTCCTCAAACATGGCCACCCAAGTAGTTGAGGCTATCACCAAGAAGCTAGATCAATGGATGACTGTTGGTTTTGCTCCTCATACTGCTCACATGCACACACTACCTAAACCATGCTCATTCTGTTCTAGTCCTATACATCAGGTAAATGACTGCTTTATTGCTGAAAATTATACTGATGTTTCTAATGAGTAGGTTAATGCAGCTTTCTCAAGACCGGGTAATGATCCGTATTCCAATACTTACAACCCGGGGTGGAGAAATCATCCCAACTTCTCATGGAAGACTCCAGCTTCGGGCAACTCAGCCCCAGGACTGCACAATCAAGCTCAATCCAATAGGCAGTCCTACCAACCTCCTTCCACATACCGGCCTCCACAGCAGCAATACCAGGCCGCACCATCTCCTCGATCGGATTCCAACTTCCAAGATCAAATGTTGAAAAGTCAAGATCACCTGTTGAAAAGTCATGATCATATGTTGAAAATTGTGAGTGAGATAAGTCAGACTGTGAAATCTCAACAGGAGACAGTGAACTCACACTCCTAATCCATTGCCAAGCTAGAAGCTCAAGTAGAACAATTTGCCAATGCCCTCAACAGAAGGGATGAAGGAAAGCTTCCAAGTCAGCCAGTGACCAACCCTAAGGGACTATACATGGTAGAAGGAAGCACGTCTCATCTGGAGCAAGTGCAAGCCGTCACCACATTGCGAAGCGGAAGATTGGTTGACAATCATGTGGAAGAAAAGAAGGATGAGCAAATTGAGGCCCCACAGAATCTGCATCAGGACAAGGGTAAACAAGTAAACATCAAGGCATCTTCATCATATGCCCCCACTCCTGAGGTACCATATGAGCCTAAGGTCCCATTCCTAGAGCGGCTTAAGGCACCCTCCCACTTCGAGAAACAAGGAGAGAAGATACAAGATATGATGGACACCTTCAAGCAGGTTCAAATCACCATCCCACTCCTTGATGCCATCCAGCAAATTCCAGCCTATGCAAAATTTCTCAAGGACTTGTGCACTCAAAAGAGGAAGAATCAGAAGCACATTCCCAAGAAGGTCATTCTCACCGAGCAAGTAGGCTCTCTGATTCAGAATAACACTCCTCCAAAGTTCAAAGACCCTGGAGCGCCTACAATTTCGTACGTCATCGGAAACACTAAGATTGAGAGAGCTCTCCTCGACTTAAGAACTGGTGTTAATTTGCTTCCATACTCAGTATATCAGAAACTGGGCTTAGGGGAATTGTATTGTCTTGCAATTGGCTGACCGCTCGATCAAGAAACCCCGTGGGATTGTGGAAGATGTCATTATCAAGGTAGACAAGTTCTACTATCCAGTTGACTTTATAGTTCTGGACACAAAATCGGTCTTAAATCCAGAGAAGTAGATTCCTATCATCCTTGGGCGTCCTTTCCTCGCAACAGCCATTGCATGCATCAATTGCTGGACCAGAGTAATGAAGATCTCTTTTGGGAATATGAAGATCAGATTGAACATCTTCAATGCCTTCCAGAATGCGCCTGATCAGAATGCATGTTTCTTCTTGGATGACATTGGAGAAACTATTGAAGACCCACCTCCTGATCCTCTATCTGAAGCCCCATCATGGGGTAACTCACCGGAGCCTATGCCTCTCACTTCAAGTACTCCACCACCTGATGACAACCCCATAGGGGGCATATTTCATTCAGAGGTTGCTAAAGTAGATTTCATTGGGGTGAAATTTTTTTTGGCAAATTCCTTAGCTACACCAGTTTTTGAGAACTCCTATAGAGACAAGAGGTTGATCATGAAACCAGTTCGGGACAAACACCCTGAACATCGTCATGGGGAGCATCAAGACCAATTAGCTAGGAGAAGCAGTTTCGGGATGTTAAGAGGAATCCTCTTCCATGTGGAGTGCTACATGATCATGAAGAAGAAAGGATGGAAAAGCTTGCTTGGACTTCTGAAGGATCGAGGTAAGATCCTTCAGAACTTGTACTTCAATTGAGAAATACCTCATAGGATCAAGTGCAGGCCCTGTGCACTCGACTCTTCACTTCACCAAGGTACATGATCTCCATCCAGGTTTATTTTATCTATTGTTGCTTCATTATTTGATTATATTTTTACAACAATGTATGCACTTGATTGTATTTGGTTGGAGTTTCACATTTATTTTTAGGACATATGTTTTTGCATTCAAGTTTGGGGGTATGATATGCCCACATCTGCTCATTCAGGTATTCCTATACTCTTGATCTTATTCTTTAGTTCTATACATACATTGGGGACAATGTATGATTCAAGTTTGGGGGTATGGAAAAACAAAACACAGTCCATTTTTGTTGTTATGTCATTCTTAAGCATATGGTTGAGCTTTGATTCTAGTTTAAATTTCATTGATAGGCTTAAAGTTATGAACACATGATCATATGACTTAGGAATTTTGAGTCTTGTTACTTACTTTTGGCAACATGAGATGCTTCTTGTTTCAATTTAAATCTATCTTGAGCACACTAGCACATGTCTGTGAGGTATGAATTTTGAGACCAATTATGTTTGTTTTCAATGTCTTGAATTCTGTTGGGTGACATATTGGATGAATAACTTTGGCATGCTATATATGTATAAAAAAAAAAAAAAAAAAAAATCAAGTTTGAATTTTTCGCTGAGTAACCGGACCTCTTGCCTCATTAAGCAGTGAGTGTTCGCGTCAAAAAGTGAAATTTTTTTGGGTTGATTAATAAAATGGCTAGCTTAGCTTCGTAGCCTTTTTGACTCGAGTTAGTAAGTCCTTAGGGGTGTCTTTACACCTAGTGCCCTAAAGCCATTTGGTTTGGGAGACATTGGCCTAACACTCGATACATGGGTCAACTAGAAAGCTTAAGGGAGCTAAGCATTGCAAAGCCTACAAAAAAAAAAAAAAAAAAAAAAAAAAAAAAAAAAAAAAAAAAAAAGTGAAAAAAAATGTATGCCTTGGTTGTTTCATTTGATATGAAGTCCAATGAATTCTGAGATGTTGATTCATTCATATTGGAATTATTTTGAAGCCTCATGATTATGTGTTAGTTCACTTTGCACTAATTGAAATTTGTATATCTCAGTCTACCATTTGTAAGTGATTTGACCTGTAAATTCCTTGGAACTTTGAAGATTTGAAGTTTATAATTTTAAGCTTGCTAATGAATGAGAACTATTATTTTTGTGATACTTTATCCTTTTGAATGGCATAATAATGACAATGTTTATGGGTATCATTTATGAAAAACCTTCACAAGACTTCACTCGTCCTCTAGGGAATGCCTAGGGGTTTAAAAGGCTTGTTGCATACGCTAAATGCAATCGTACATCCCACGAAAGATGGACTTATCTTTTTGTTTTTCAGTTTATTTTATGTTTTGTATTGCTAAGGGACTAGCAATATGTAAGTTTGGGGGTGTGATAAGTGCCGAATGTTGCACATTCAAACCCCTTAATTTGTATATGATAATTCATTAGTGTTGTTATTTGTTTGATTTTGTTTTGTTTTTGTGTTTTAAGGTGTTTAATAAAGATACAAGAAAATCGTTGATTTTGGGCTCAAAATGCATTTCAAGTACTCTAGCAAAAATACTGTAGCAAAGTTATTGTATCGGGTTACTGTAGCATGTTACTGTAGCTACAACGCTCGAGCGCACATGGGCGGTAGAGACAAAAAGGAGTTTGAAATTGATAAAGAAAGTTTTTCTAGGTTTCCCAATCCGACTGGGAGATTGAATTACGATTTTTCTAGGATTTTTAGAGCTTCTAGGGTTCTCATAATCCCTATAAATAGGCCTCTAAGCATTGAGAAAAATGACACACCGCTTCCTAGAGCTAAAAATCAGAAAATTGTCTTGGAAATTTAGAAGATCATGAGCGGCTAAACCCTTTCGTGGAGTGTTGATGTAACCCTATCCAAGCATGATGGTTTGATTGTGTTTAATTTCTAGATTTTCAATTTATGCATGTTGATTGTATAACTATGAGAATTGCTACATTTTGATTCTGTTCTTAATTGTTAAATGTAATTGTTCTTAAATTCCAAAATCAATATTTGTGAAATTCTTCTCTTGTCTTAGAAAGTATTTTACTTTTGTTGATCTCAAATCATTTTTGTTTTATGTGATTATGAGGATGATGGTTATACAATGGGTTTAATTGACATATGATCAATAGGATTTGATAGGCCATGCTTAGGGAAGACGGATTGTACTACACCCTAATTTAGTGTAATTTAGGTAGACAGTCCATGCCAACCGAATGTGGGTTACATTTATTCATTGATTATATGTATCCTGTTAAAAAATTTAATAATTTATACCTAGGGAAGATGGGTCGTACCGCATCTTAGTGGTTCGGTGGACGATTCATGCCAACCGAAGATAGATTATACTTATTATTTAATACGGTAGTTTCTTATTTATTTATAACGTGCATAGAATGAATTTATGGGATTAATTATGATTAGCCATTATTGTGCGGATAGAGGTGAAGTCAATACCCTACACTCTCTTTCTTATTTTAAACCTATTTTATTTTCATACACTTTAGTTTTAAAGAAAATCAAATCAATTTTCTTTTTAATTAAGTTGATTTTGATATTTCGAATTTGATAACGAAACCCCTGCAGTCCTTGAGGTTCGACACCCTCTCTATAGCCGTATCCTACAAAGATTTGTCCTATTGTGAGTAGTTATTTTTATAATTGATATTTTTGGTCACAAAAGTCCCCTTCCCAACATTCGATGTACTATTACCCAACGATTCTAGGGTTACAAAGCGAACGTTTAGTGGTCCTCCCTGCAAACATTTGGTTAGAACTAGAAAGTCCAAAAATCTTAATTCTAATGAACCAAACTGAACCCTTAAACTAAGCTAAACACAGTCTAGTAATTATTCGGGGCACTACATGCTGAGATTAAGGACTGACTTATCAACCTATGTAATTGTGGATTCAATTGGAATAATCCACTATTAATTAGATTTTGGAGGAGAGGAGATAGATGCCGATGCATATGCTCGCCTAAGCATCTTCCGATGAGGCAATTTGGGATCTTTAAAATGAGGATATTTATATGAAAAATAATAGGTTTATAAACAAATTTTACAAAAAAAATTTTATAACATGATGTGGCACAATATAATTGAATTCGTAAAAAGTTGAATTTATCTTGAACCCAATCATGTTGTAAAAGCTTTTTTGTAAATTCTATTTATAATCTTAGCATTCCTTTATTTATATATGTCGCATGTGGCATATTGTTGTAACTTTGTTTAAGTTAGCAGGTTTAGAGTTTTGTATCGACTTTATTATTTGAGATAAAAGCTCTAGTATGTTTTATTAATGAAATATTGAAGTTTTTTAGAAGCAAAAATTTATTTAAGCTTTCCACTGCCTTGATTAAGGTATAATAATAGTAATGTCACATAGTAAATCGAAATATTTTCATTTACACTCTTATTATAAAGAGGAATTGTAAAAAAAATATGTAAAGGAGGCTTCCTGCCCTGAGCAAGGGGCCGTTCTGTCGCATGCTCCCTGCCCTGAGAAGAGAAAAGAGTCTAATTACTGGAAGTGATTTTCAACTACCAAAACAATTACAAATTTTGAGGCACTTCGGTAGGTGTCCTTTGTTTTTTTCTAGGCGGTAATTTGTGTTTTTTGTTTTTTTGTTTTTTTTTTTTGTGTTGAAAAGTTAAAAAAATAAAAATAAAAATGGTCATGGAAGGGTAGGCGAGTAAAAGCCAGCAGAGTCCAAAGTCTGAACACTTGTGCTGCGGCTTCCGTCGGTCTGATAACGCTGGGAGACACCCGCAAAGGTCAAAGGCTGTTTGGTCATGTTGTGTTGTGTTATTGTGAACACTCGAGAAATATAAAATTGGGTATGGAATATAGAGCAGCACCGAAACAGAAATAAAATAAAACTCACGTAAAAAGAAACCCAAAAAACACAAATATTATATTGGTACTAGTAGCGCTTTATCTATGGTTCCTGAACTAAATTTAATGTGGCCTTGGAGTCCGGATGAGAGAGAGAGAGAGAGAGACAGACACAGAGACCGAAAACAGGTCTACTCTTAAGAAAAGGAGAGTTGGTGTTTACATTTATGACCTGACAATATTTTCTTCTTCTTGTGTTCTGATTGATCCCCTGCTATAAAATCAGAGAAGAAAAAGTTTTCTGTGATTTTGTTTCACATTTTTTTTTTTTCTTTTGGTGTCTTTGTGGAGATGCTTATGCTTTGAGTTTGAGGTACAGATCTCTGCCATTTCTGGCTCATCCACTTTCAAATCTTGACTGCTGTTTTACTTTCAAATCTTTCACTGCGTTTTCTCAAGAAAATGGCACAAAAAATCTTGGGTCTAGAGAAAAATTCTGGGTTTTTTTTTTTTTTTTTTTGGTTTTTTGTAATTCTCTTTTATTTAAAATGTTGTTGTGCCTTGCAGATCTTTGGTGGCTTGTGATTGCTCTGGAGCTCTGCCTCGATCGGTCTTAGGTTTCTGGTTGTCTATGATTCTTTGACTGGTTAGTTTTCTGAGTCTTCCTTTTTTTTTTTTTTTTCTTTTTTTTTTTGGGATATGTAGATGCATAAGGCAAGTTTTTACTTGTAGGATTTACTGAAGTGAGCTTGTCGTACCTATTTTTGCCTTTTTGAATGGAATTTGTAACTTTATGTCCATAGTGCCTCAGGCTGTGTTAAATTAGGAAAAAAAATTGAAAAATTGTGCGGAGAAATAATTTAGGATAGATTTATACTATGATCAGCGGGTCTATATTTTGATTTTTGTTATATTGATCAACATGTTGTTATCTGTGGTTTTTCTTTCTGGGTGTGAGCTTGTGACATAATTAATTTAACAAAGTACAAGAAATATTTTTTGTTTCTTTTTCTAGATTTTGGTTTCTCGTGTTCTTATGGTGTCCAGTGAACGAGAGGGCTAGCTTTCTGCTTTGATTTCTTTTGCTTGAAAAGGATTCTACATATTTTTACAGAGTTTGTTTCACTGTAAATGGTACCCATTATCTTCAGAAAGCAAGTTTAGAGTTTGTGATGAGCTCTTAAGATAGGTGGTTATTTGGTTTAGTGAAGCTGAGTTAACTTCTTGATGAAGTTGAAGAACCTCAAAAGGTTTTTACCAAGTAAAGATTGGCAATTCGAAGACTTTTTAGTCCATGTGAAGCTGCCTTTTGCTGCTTTCCACTTTTCTTTTTCTTTTTTCTATTCTCTTTTGTTGTCTTTTCTATTTTCTTGCTATCTTTTTCTTTGTTGATAAGAATTGTGGCGGGAACTGACACACCTCCTGTTTAGGGCAGCTGTATGGACGTGATAAGAAGAATGTAATTTGTCAGAGAGTTTGATGAAAGATATTTGATTGTACTGGTAGTTTGATCCACCTGTAGAATGTCATTCCGTAGCATAGTTCGGGATGTGAGGGATGGTTTTGGGAGCTTATCTAGACGGGGTTTTGAAGTCAGGCTAACCGGACATAATAGAGGCAAATCTCATGGTTCATTACATGATTTGCATGACCAACCTATCGTAATTCAGAACAGTCGTTGGGCTAGTCTACCGCCAGAGCTACTATATGATGTGATTAGAAGGTTGGAAGAGAGTGAGAATACGTGGCCTGCTCGTAAGCATGTGGTTGCATGTGCTGCAGTTTGCCGTTCTTGGAGGACTATGTGCAAAGAAATTGTTAAGAGTCCTGAGTTGTGTGGGAAGCTTACCTTTCCTGTGTCCCTGAAGCAGGTTGGTTCTTTGTGTTATTAATTATTTTTCACACTATGACTTAATATAAAATGGTTTTCTTTTTTAACTCAAGTTTGTAATGGAATAATAGAGGTTGTGTAGATTTTAAGGTCTGCTGCATTTATGTGGGAAATGCGTATTTATTAAAGCAATTGGGACTGACTGATGCTTCCTTGTTTAACTTTTTAGCCGGGGCCGCGTGATGGAACTATTCAATGCTTCATAAAAAGAGATAAATCAAATTTAACATACCACCTTTATATGTGTCTTAGCCCTGGTAAGCATCCTTTCTAATTGTTAAGTTGCCTTCAATTTCACGTAGACTTTATTTGTTTGTAGATCTGTTTGATTCACTGATGACAAGTTGGATTAGGCATCTATCTAGCAAAAGAATGAATGTGTTTTAATGTCTTCCAATTAAAATTAATTGACATGGTAGCGTATTTCATGTTGAAATGCTTACTCATGAATCTAAATGGATTTATGCGAACTTGTTGCTTCCAAGAGTTGTAATTATTATTTTATTACAGAAGGAAAATTACAAATATGTTTTGTCAAGGGCCTGTCAGTGAGGATGAAGTAAATCAGTTAATCGATAAGAATAATTCTAAATACGCTAACTCTTGAGTGAGCTAATTAAGTGGCTTCTAACACTTAATAGTGGTGTTGTGGCCAGCAACGTTCACACACCATTCGTGAGAAGATTGAGATGGACTTTAAATTTTAAACTTCTATCCTGTTTCTTCTGTTGATCCATGGAACTAATGTCAAGATTTATTAGGTGTTTCATTAAAATTTTGTTCTATAGAATTTATGAAATCTATTTCATTTTGTTTATCTATTTATTTACTTGGTCCGATGAATTATTTTGCTTAAATGGATTGAACCAGCATCTATGTATTTTTCCTTGAATAAACTGGTACATTTATTTGTCACTCTGCTCTTGCAGCATTGCTGGTTGAAAATGGAAAGTTCCTGCTTTCAGCAAAGAGGACTCGAAGAACCACATGCACAGAATATGTTATCTCTATGGATGCTGATAACATTTCAAGATCAAGTAGCACATATATTGGCAAACTGAGGTAAGAGAAGATTCAAGACTCATATTTCTCTCTTCATAAAACCTACTCAAACGCACCTAAGGAAGAATAGACACAGTGAGATGTGCTAATAAGTAGAACTATTTTACCCTTTTTTTTTTTTTAAAAAAAAAAAAAAAAAAACTTATAATTATTAAATTAAATGCTACTGAGTAGTGTAACTCTTTATTAATGCTGCATGGCTCAGTAAATTTTAATTTGATTAGTATTTTGATAATGTCACCATTAGATTATGTGTTCTCTTCATGCTTAGCCTGCACGACAAATTCATGTCAATCGAATCCCATTTACTATCCAATCCATATGCTTATGACTTTTATATGTTTTTTTTTTTTAAAAAAAATATAAAATAAATTTAAAGTTGAATATTTTATAAATGAGATAGCTCTTCATTTTTATCAGTTTAATATTTTGTTAGTATGGAGGATGTGGGGAGACAATGGAATACAACAGTGGTGGGTTTGTCAATATATTCATTAAGTTGAAAGGTATTAAGAGGTGTAATGTTCACAAGAGTTGCACCAAGTGTAAACCTAACTCTTTTACAAGTTATTTTATTTAAAAAAAAAAAGAACAAATTGTGAAATATTGATATGTTGATGTTTCAATCATGCAAGTGTCTGTAATCTATACTTGGGTTAACCATGCATTAAATTCCTTTTTTCCTCATGTTTTCAATTACAATTCTATTCCTATTTTATACTTGAAAAGGGTTGTATCCTAAGCGGCTTTAATTCTTATTAAATGTTTCATAATCTAAGTTTTTGTTTCCATCATATTCTATATGGACACAGCTCCCTTCTAGAAGGGTCTGTGCTGGCTACATAACATATATGTTGCATGGTCACAAATGTCATTTTTTTCCCCATTAAGATGATCTTCCTTCTAGTGTAAACCTTCTTTTAATATGTCTGTTAAAGTGTTGATTAAATGATTAAATTTACCTCTTCCTATCAGCTTAAGTTTTTGGGATAACTGGTAATTTAACATTGGTATCAAAGCCAAAGGTTCTGTGATCAAAGCTCGACTCCGTCAATTCACTCCCATTTAAAATTAAATATTTCACATGTTGAGCCTCATTTATTAAAAGGGAGTGTGAGCCCATATGTTATGAGGGGGCGTGTTAAATTGTTCATTAAATGGTTAAATTTTCCTTTTCGTATCAGCTTAAATTTTTTGGAATAATTGATAATTTAACAATGTCAAAAAGATTTTTTACTATGTTTGGAAGCATTTGATGTTCTTCCATTTAGAGAAATATTTTGATGTTCTTCCATTTAGAGAAATATTTTTGGCAAGTCATTAGTAAAATGCTAAATGCTTTTGGTAGGAAAAAAAAAAAGAAAAAAAAAGGCATCCAAATTGAAGCATAATCCAGCCTGTTTGGAGAAATGACTAATGTGTCATGCTTAAAGAGGCATCCAAATTGAACGTCTGTTATTCACTTTTCACAAATTGAAACATGGTTTACTCTAAAGAGCACTATGGAGTGGGTTTTATGTAGCTTGCTGGACATAGATCAGTTGAGCTTACAACCTCCATAAGTTTTGGCAATAAGCACATGGGATTAAAAACCGTACTTTAGGAATCCTCTTCATGTCTGTGGGGGATCCTTGGGTTATATCATCACACTGGTTCCCATTTTCTTTGTTATTATTCAATCTAGGAAAACAGGTTCTTTGCTTCCTGATGCACGTTTTTTCCCTTGTAAATTTTCTAGAGGCTTTGATTGGTTCTCCAGTTTTTCCTTTTTCTTTTCAATTATATATATGATACAAATTTAGAGTATTCAAATTTTCTTCTTGTTGCAGATCAAATTTTCTTGGCACAAAATTCATAATATATGATACACAGCCTCCATGTACTTCAACCCACATTCCCCCTCCAGGGCGAACAAGCCGAAGATTTTATTCCAAAAAAGTGTCTCCAAAGGTTCCAACAGGAAGCTACAACATAGCCCAGTTAGCTTACGAACTAAATGTGTTAGGCACGCGAGGGCCACGAAGGATGCATTGCGTAATGCATTCAATCCCGGCGTCAGCACTTGATGCAGGTGGCACTGTCCCTGGCCAACCAGAGCTTCTTCCCCGCTCTCTGGAGGACTCATTCCGGAGCATCTCCTTCTCAAAGTCTCTTGATCACTCTGTTGATTTCAGCAGTGCACGATTTTCTGAAATTGGTGGGCCCCAAGATGATGATGAGGATCGCAAACTAAGACCCTTGATTCTGAAAAACAAGCCCCCTAGATGGCATGAACAGTTACAGTGCTGGTGCTTGAACTTTCGTGGGCGGGTAACTGTTGCATCTGTTAAGAACTTTCAGTTGATTGCTGCTACACAGCCTGCTGCTGGTGCACCAACACCATCTCAGCCAGCCCCACCAGAGCATGATAAGATAATTCTGCAGTTTGGTAAAGTTGGTAAAGATATGTTCACCATGGATTATCGTTATCCTCTATCAGCATTTCAGGCTTTTGCAATTTGCTTGAGCAGCTTTGACACCAAATTGGCTTGTGAATAGAAAAAGCATAAAATGAAGGGTGGTAAAAAAAAGCAGGACAGTGTAATGACAATCTTTTTCTCTTTTGCATTTTCTTGCCTTCTTCTCTTGTTCTTTTATCTTTTCCTTTTGGTGTCATTAGGATAGGAAATTGTTGTTAATGTTATTCTGTTGTAAAACTCATTTGTAATTGTGGTGCTGTCCTGATAACTGGGCTTACAGCATTGTGAACAAAACATGTCAGTACCTTCCTTTTTCATCTTACAGTCAAAAGCATGAATATCAACAGCCATTTATGTTGGTAATTCATCTGAATACTTTTGGTGCATGCTTCTCAAGGAATGATAGGACAGTACTAGTATCTAGGTGTCTACCTAGTACTATTAATGGAACTACCTAATTGTTAAGAGCATTCACAGCAGCTTCCTTGTCATTTTTTCTAAGTTTAGAGAACTAAATTACTTTTGGCCTCTCTATTCAAATACACTATATAATAGCTTTTTTTTATAATTTCCTATAACATTAAAATATTATTTGTTTTACTTTTGTTTTGTTTTTATATTTATTTATTTTGCATAGAAAGTGAGAGGAAAGAGAATGTTATTTTATGATTATAATAATTTATATGGATTGCTACAGTTGAATCCAATAAAGCTACCATAAAGCTGCTTCCCTTCCTTATACATAGAGAAAATCTCAAAAAAATCACAAAATTTCACTTACAGCGGCCATTTTATATCTTCTCTATACATTAGGATTGCTACAGTTGAATTCAACATTGGGTTCAACTGTAGCAATCCTATACATTGGGTTTAACTGTAGTAATCCTAATGTATAGGGAAAAGATATAGGGAAGTATTAGGTTCAACTATAGCAATCCTAATGTATAGGGAAGATATAGGGAAGCCACTGTAGGTGATTTTTTGAGATTTTCCCTATGTATAGAGAAGAAAAGCAGCTTTAGAGTAGTTGCTAGGAATGCTCTTAGAGTCTTGCTATTTAGTATATTCTCGTACTTCCCTTGTGCTTTGTTTTTTTTTTTTTCAAAAAATAAAATAAAAATCAGTCATTGGATTTGTAAGATCTACATGGATGAAGGTGTAAACCCTACCGATCTAATGGCTGATTTTCAAAATAGGAGGATGGGAAAAAGACACAACACAAACTGGCATTTCTCTTATGTTCTGATGGTACATTAAAATTAGTTGTGGTTGATGATAGGACATACCTAGTTAGATTCGTGGACCATCTTCTACTGTATTGTGAAGTTGGTGTCTTATGAGATGTTTTTTTAGTCATTTTAGACATTTGGGTTAAGCTTAGACGAGTAATCGACTTATATATGTGTTGGTAGATTGCTAATGACGCTCAGACCGATGTTGTGTGGAAGATGGGGGCGTTCATACCTTTTGTGATACCTATTTAAGGGAAAGAATAAGTTTTGTGGATCGTGAGAGAACTTTGTAGGAAATTAAGTCTATTTTATTTTATTTTAATTTTATACTTTGCTTTGAACAATTGTTTCTGTGTTATCTTTTCTACGCAACAGATAATAATCATGAATAAATTTCTTTTATTTCTTTTGATACCACAAACTCATATCAAATTAAATTTACTAGGCCTAAATAAACCTAACATATTAATAATATCTACATTGTTTTATCTCTAAGAGATAGGTCAATCGGCTGGGACCACGTCTAATGAAGCAAATTCACTAGTTCGAATTCCTCTTCCCCCTCTTGTGTGGACAATTTCACTTTACCTCTCAAAGTTGGCATTTTTAATCTTTTTCAATTCAGTCATTCCATCGGTTAAAGCCGTTTTGATTGATAGAATAGCACGTGATCACTTAGAGCATTCCCAGCAGACTCCCTATAAGGGGGTCTGTTCCCTATGTTTAAGGAATATGTCCAAAAAATCACAAAAAACGTCCTACAGCAGATTCCCTATATGGTTCCTTAAACCATCAGCTGCTACAGTTGAACCCAATGTTTTGGGTTCAACTGTAGCAATCCATATGATTATTATATTGATAAAACTGATGCTCTCTCTCTCCTCTCTCCTCTTTTCGTCTTCCCCTTCTTTCCCCAGCATTTTCTTTTCTTCTTTTCCGTTCAAGCAAACGCAGAAGGTTCAAGCAAAACGCAGAAGGAGAAGAGAGGCCTTCCCTAACCCACTTTGCAAGCTTAATCTCAAAAGACCTCTGATTTTGTCAAATCATTTCCAATGGCCAGCAACAACATCAAAGAAGGTGGAGGATTTCTTGAGGTTTCAGAGGAGAAGAGAAGGAATGAACATGGTGAATCAGTGGAGAAATTGCAAATCGCAAATCAGAGACTGAAACCATCAAATTTTACTGCTTCAATTTCGGTCTGAGAGACGATCTGAACCCCATCCTTGTTCAAGATCAGATTTCCATCCATAAATGTACCGCTCCGAGTCCTCAAACTTGATGCAAATCGGAGAAGAAATCGTAGATCGGAGAAGAATTCGAAGAAGAAATCGTAGACGCAAATCGAAGAAGAAATAGAAGCCACAACTTGAACCATTTGAGAAGAAAAGGGCAAAATCACAGAGAAGAAGAAATGGGTACTGTCGGAAGAAAGAAGAAGAAAATATGAGGGAGAGAGAGAAAGTATAAATTATAGGAATAAAATATAAAAAAAGTAAAATAAAAAAATAATATTTTAATGGTATAGGGAAGCATTTAAGGAAGCTATTGGAGTGTAAATTGACATAGGGAAGCAAAAAGTAGTTTGGATCCTTAAATTTAGGGAATATGACCGGGTAGCTGCTGGGAATGCTCTTATGCATTTTTCTTCTCCAAATTGCCCATAAAATTATCCCAACAAGAGATGACGCGTCACCTCCAATCCATCGACAAAGACCTTGGCTGAGGCGATGGTGTCGTTTCCGTTCTTGGACCTCTCGGAGGTGACGGTAATGCAACGGCTTGGGCTCAAGGTCTCGATCTTCGAGCCGAAAGGGAGTTTCCGGAGATAGTTGATGGTGAAAGCGCCGGAGATAGTTCTGGACCATCCGCCCTCACCCGTATGTCTCTCTCTCTCTCTCTGTGTAGCTCTCTCTCTCTCTGATTCTTTGTCTCTATCTTTGTCTAGCTTTGTATTTTGCTTTGATTTGAGCTGCTTCCGTAAAGCAGAAGAGTCAGAGGTGGTAATGGTTGCAAGGTTGGAGACGACAACGACAGCTTGTAACTAACAAACAAAGTAGAAGTCTCAAACACTCTCTTCTTATTTTCTGAACTTTGCTCAGTAGCGAGGCAGAGCATTTCTTGTGAAAAACAAATTGAAATCGGAGATGGTTTTTTTTTTTTTTGATTGATAATTGAGGATGGGTAGGTGTTTTTGTTGTTGTTGTGGTAAACCATTTAGGATGAAATTGAATTTGTTGAAGGCTTGAAGCTTTGCTCAAGTCCTTCAATGATGATCGCGCTGGAGAAGCAGGGTGATGCAAAGAACGAGAAATCAAAAACATTGAGAGATTTTAGGGGCATTTTGGGGAAGAAAGATTGAAACTTTGGGAGGGTAGATTACAAAAATTGAAACTTTGGATATCGAATTGAAAAACGCTACCAACTTTGGGGTCGGTAAAATCTAATTTTCCCATAAAAACAATCCGACAAAAGTGTCACACGTGACACACCAAAATATAATAAACTAATTAATATAAGTGAGCCTTCCAAAATATTGACGATTCAACTGAGTCTCAAGCACCAAACCCCAACATGCATATGGATCCACATCTTCATCTTCTCCGGCAAAATCTATAAAGTTACCATAATTTTATAATGGATGTGTGAGTTCACGGCTCAATTTAAGCATACTTACCATTTTATAATGTGAGCTCTCTTTTGAAAATACCCACATTTTAGTGTTTATAATTACATCTATTAATGCAAAGCTTTTAAAACAAAGTTTGCCACCAAATGTTATAGTTCTTAGAATAACCACTCACTCACATGAAAAAGTTTGTACATATTTATATAGTCTCATATTTTGAGTCTAAAATCAGTTTAAAGATGTATATATATGAATACATCATATTGATTGCATTAGTGTGAGAGAGATGTGTTAGAATATATTCAAAATATATTTTGAATATATTTTGATATTCACCATAATTGCTGATTTGATCTCTTTTTCCTGTATATATATATTGATATTATTTTGCAATATTGTACATTAATTCCGTGATTGTATTTCCTATTTTATCTAGCCTTATTCAACTATAAATAGGCCCCCTTTGTATACAGTTTAATACACACAGAAATATAGTATTCAGTTCATCCCTATATTCTCTAGCTAGTTATTTTAACATCTGAAAATATAGAAGAAAGGAATTTGTACAAAAAAAAAAAAAAAATTTATGTTGGGTGGTCTTGAGTCTCTCTCAACCTCCAAAGCTAACTCAAGAGGCAAGACTTTTCCTCACACTTATAAAAACTGACCACCAGCCCATTCCACAACCGATGTGGGATAACCCCAACAATCTCCCCCTCACACATCGGGCCAAGGTCAGAGCAGCAACAACTCGTTTCTCCGGTGGACTGTTGGGCCTAAACTTGTTGGTAAACCTGGGCTCTGATACCAGTGTTAGGTGGTCTTTGGGCCTTTCTCAACCCCAAATGATAGCTTAAAAGGTAAGGCTTTCCCTAACACTTATAAACTGACCACCAGCCCCTTTCACAACCGATGTGGGATAACCCCAACAATCTGAGTCGAGACTTGTTGGTAAACTTGGGCTTTGATACCATGTTTAAATAACTAGAGAATATAGGGATGACCTGAATACTATATTTCTGTGTGTATTAAACTGTATACAAAGGGAGCCTATTTATAGTTGAATAAGGCCAGATAAAATAGGAAATACAATCAAGGAATTAATATACAATATTGCAGAATAATATTAATATAGCCCCTATGACTCTGCTCTTTTTATCCGACGATCTGATGCTGGTCTCATTCTACTCTTACTATATGTTGATGATATGACCATTACTGGAGATGATACTGTCGGTATTTGTAACCTTCAACAGTTTTTGAGTCAACAATTTGAGATGAATGATTTGGGTTTTCTCAGCTACTTTCTTGGATTAGAAGTGTCTTTTGATCCAAATGGTTACTATCTCTCTCAAGCCAAATATGCTTCAGATCTCCTCTCGTGAGCTGGCCTTATCGATTGCAAAATTGTTGATAGCTCTCTAGAGACAAATGTCAAACTCCGTGCCACTGATGGTGAGTTACTTTATGATGCCACTCTCTATCAACAGTTAGTTGGAAGTCTCATCTATCTTACTGTGACACAACCGGATCTTGCCTATGCAGTTCATCTTGTTAGTCAGTTTATGACCGCACTACGTTCAGTTCATTATGCGGCTGTTCTTCGCATCCTTCACTACGTGAAGGGCCCTTTGTTTTATGTTTGCATTTCTTTTCTCACTCATCATTAGACTTACATGTATATTCAGATGTTGATTAGGCAGGTGATCCCACTGATATTCGTTCCAACACGAGTTATTATTTCTTACTTGGTGATTCTCTCATCTCTTGGCATAGCAAGAAACAATCTGTTGTTGCCCGCTCTAGCATTGAAGCTTAGTATTGTGCTCTTGCTGACACTACCTCTGAGCTCCTTTAGCTCTGTTGGCTCCTACATGACATGATTGTTTCTTAGACCTCCAGTTCTCATATTTTTTGTGACAATCGAAGTGCGATTCAGATTGCGCATAATGATGTATTTCATGAGCGTACTAAACACATTGAGATCGACTGTCATTTTGTACGTCATCATCTTTTGCAGGGAACTCTCCGTCTCGGTCCTATTGCTTCTACTGATCAGTTGGCGATGTGTTTACCAAAGCACATCCACCTGGACGGTTTCGTGATCTTGTTTCCAAACTCAAGTTGGCATCTACATTACCACATTGAGTTTGAGGGTGATCCCACTGATCGTCGTTCCACCACGAGTTATTATTTCTCACTTGGTGATTCTCTCATCTCTTGGCGTAGCAAAAAACAATCTGTTGTTGCCCGCTCTAGCATTGAAGCTAAGTATTGTGCTCTTGTTGACACTACGTCTGAGCTCCTTTAGCTCCGTTGGCTCCTACATGACATGAGTGTTTCTTAGACCTCCAGTTCTCTTATTTTTTGTGACAATTGAAGTGCGATTCAGATTGCGGATAATGATATATTTCATGAGCGTACTAAACATATTGAGATCGACTGTCATTTTGTGCCACATCATCTTTTGCAGGAAACTCTTCGTCTCTGTCCTATTGCTTCTGCTGATCAGTTGGCGGATATGTTTACCGAAGCACATCCACCTGGACGGTTTTGTGATCTTGTTTCCAAACTCAAGTTGGCATCTACATTACCACCTTGAGTTTGAGGGGGGATGTTAGAATATATTCATAATATATTCTGAATATATTTTGATATTCACCATAATTGCTGATTTGATCTCTTTTCCCTATATATATATATAACCTGAGTTTGGAGTTGCTCAATAATATTGAACTCAGGTAGCCAATCTATTGCTATCATCTATCATACGGTAGATGATAGCAATAGATTGGCTACCTTCTTCCATATTATAACCTGATGTGAGTATATTCAGCGTTAGAGCCTTCAGAATATGAACATCAGTTAAAGAAAGAGACATATTTGGAAAAACATCAAAGTGGACAGGACCACCAAACAATGATGACTGAATCATGCCAATAATGCTGGTTTTAAAATCAAGAAAACGAGCATCACGCAAACAAAGCAAAACAGAAGCATTAATACCGAGTCGAGTCAATGGCTTGACTGCAACTTGGACAGAACCAATATGCAAAAATCTGTATTTTTTTGCAAGAGCATCATTAACAAATCTCTTGTTGAACAAGGTAATAGTCTGATTATTACCCGAAACCGGAAAGGTTTGTTCAACAGTTTTGACAGAATATTGAATTTTAAAAGAAGACTGAAACCAAGTAGTATTGTAGACATTCCTAGCGTCCAGCTTGGGAATGTTCCACTTACTGAAATCATTATCACCATCAACCAAAATATTTTCATAGTTAACCACGTCCGGTGGCAAATTGGAATTAGAGCTAACAGAAGAATTAGATCTCCACATTTTTGACACACAAACTAAAGGATCACGTTCGTCAATCAAACTCCAAACTAAAGGTGACGGGGTTTATATATATATATATATATATATATATATATATATAAACCTTGGCAGAAGCAAGGTTTATATTATATGTGGATCCTGAGTTCAATATAAACCTGAGAAGCAAGGACGGCTGCATATATTGAGCAACTCCAAACTCAGGTTTATAAACCTTGCTCAATAATATTGAGTTCAATATAAACCTGATATATATTATATCATCTACCGTTTGGAGTTTATATAAACCTGAGTTTGGAATTGTATCACGATATAAACTAAAGGTGACGGATGACGAACGTGGATCTCTCTCTCCTTCTGTTTCTGATTTTATTGCTCCTAATTTTCCTCATCAGTGTAATGTTATCACTGCTCATATCAGAGATTTCTTCTCTGTCATTGATTGGTCTGCTTTAAACAAAGATTTTTCTTCAAAAGAAAATCGTGATTTACGGCATGCTTACCGTGCCAAATATTCTTAAAAGGAACGAGATCGTATCAAGGTCAAATGGACCGAGACTATGATCGAATCCCAAACTCACATTTTGTTTTTTGATTTTCTCCAAAAACATTTTCCTGACGATAATGTTTTGAACGTTGTCAAAAAGAAGTTTGTCAAAGAGGATAAGTCCGTCATCAGGGCTTCCCATCCTCCTGTTGAAAACACTCTTCCTGATGTCAACAATATGGTTGTTAAGTGTTCGCCTTTCAAAACTCATGACAAGGACCCTATCACTAACGATAGGAGAATCATCGAGCAATTTGAAAACTCTCTAATTTCTCTCCCAGATTTGTCAAAACTTTCTTACCAAAAGACTTCTCAAGAAAACCTTGAGAAAATTGACAAATTCCTTTCTGAGTTTTCTAGAGATAGTGCTAGTTCTTCTGAACAAGACATTAGCACCAAAAACCAATCTCTTCCCGATTCTGAAAATTCCTCTCAAGAATCCACTGATACTAACATCAGAATTCTTAAACAAAACTTTGGTAAGATTGAAATGGAACCTAACTTCCAAAGGACCTTTAACGGATCCTTCAACCCTACGAAAGAATTTAAGTCTGCTTTTCTTGATGAAGTTAACCATAACTGTATTAGTACTTGTTCTGTTCTAACCAAGCCAAAAGAACAAAGCAATGCTAAAACATCTCCTGAAAACACTTTGGAAAATTTTTCAAAACCTAAATTTTCAAAACAAAAATCCAAAGAAGTTACAGTCTCAGATTTAAAATACGAGATTCGTAATATCAGGAAAGAAATGGTTGATTTAAAAAAGAATAAGCAACTCCCCATCTCTGTTTCTGAAAAACCCCATTTTGTCAATTTAATCAACAAAGTTGTTCCTCCCAAATGGCATTCTAACGTGCATATCATTGTTTCTCCTGATTTTACCCTTGATGTTATTGCTTTGATTGATTCCGGTGCTGATTTGAATTGTATCCAAGAAGGATTAATTCCCAGCAAATATTTTGAAAAATCCGCAGAACGGCTGCATTCAGCCAGTGGAGAAAAATTGAACATCAAATATGAATTGAATAATGTTCATGTTTGTCAAAACAATGTCTGTTTCCATATTCCTGCTGTTTTGGTCAAGAACATGACTGATAAAGTCATTCTTGGTCTGCCTTTTATTGCCATGCTTTACCCTATAACAATTGACGACACTGGTGTCTCAACTGTTAAGATGGGATTTGAAGTAAAATTCCCTTTTGCTACTGAGTCTGAAATTGATAACGGTTGTTTAAATTTAGTTTCTGCTAAGCATAAACAACTCAATTTCCTTAAACAAGAATTAAAGTATAAACAGATTGCTGAACAACTCTCTAACGAGCTTTTGCAATCAAAGATTTCTGCTTTCAATACATTGATTATTGATTCTGTTTGTTCTGAACTTCCTAATGCTTTTTGGCATAGGAAAAATCATATTGTTTCTTTGCCTTATGTTAAAGATTTTTCTAAAAACAAAATTCCAACTAAAGCTAGGCCTATTTAGATGAATGCCGAAACTTTAGAATTTTGCCAAAAAGAAATTGCTGATTTGCTTGCTAAGGGTATTATTTGTAAGAGTAAGTCCCCTTGGTCCTGTGCTGCTTTCTATGTCATGAAAAATGCTGAGTTAGAACGAGGTGCCCCAAGGTTAGTCATTAACTATAAGCCCCTCAATGATGTTTTAGAGTGGATTAGGTATCCTATCCCCAATAGGAAGGATCTGGTCAGTCGTCTAAACGACGCTGTTGTCTTCTCTAAGTTTGATTTAAAGTCAGGTTTTTGGCAAGTCCAAATTAAGGATAGTGATAGGTACAAGACGGCCTTTACTACTCCTTTTGGTCATTATGAATGGAATGTCATGCCTTTTGGTTTGAAAAATGCCCCAAGTGAGTTCCAGAATATCATGAACGATATCTTCAACCCATTCAGCCATTTCACTATTGTTTACATTGATGATGTTCTTGTCTTCTCAAAGTCCATCGATGAACACTGGAAACATTTGAAATCGTTTCTAGAAACTATTCGTTATAACGGGCTTGTTGTTTCTGCCAAAAAGATCAAACTCTTCCAAGATAAAATCAGATTTCTTGGATTTGATATTTCTAAAGGCCAGATTCGTCCTATTGACAGGGCAATTCAATTTGCTGATAAATTCCCTGATGTCATTACTGAGAAATCACAACTTCAAAGATTTCTTGGTTCTTTGAACTACATTGCTGATTTCTACAAGGATTTACGAAAACATTGTAAACCTTTATTTGAAAGGTTGCAAGGCAATCCTCCCCCTTGGTCTAATGTCCATACTTCTCTTATCAAAGAGATCAAACTCCATGTCAAGACTTTCCCTTGTCTAGGCATCCCTTCGGATAATTCTTTCCAAATTGTCGATACTGACGCCTCTGATATTGGCTTTGGAGGTATCCTGAAACAGGTTGTTTCATCAGAATTTAACCCAGAATCTTCTGAACAAATTGTTCGATTTCATTCTGGATCTTGGAATTCTGCGTAGATTAATTATAGTACTATTAAGAAAGAAATACTTTCTGTTGTTTTATGCATTACTTTCAGTAAGTGGAACATTCCCAAGCTGGACGCTAGGGATGTCTACAATACTACTTGGTTTCAGTCTTCTTTTAAAATTCAATATTCTGTCAAAACTGTTGAACAAACCTTTCCGGTTTCGGGTAATAATCAGACTATTACCTTGTTCAACAAGAGATTTGTTAATGATGCTCTTGCTAAAAAATACAGATTTTTGCATATTGGTTCTGTCCAAGTTGCAGTCAAGCCATTGACTCGACTCGGTATTAATGCTTCTGTTTTGCTTTGTTTGTGTGATGCTCGTTTTCTTGATTTTAAAACCAGCATTATTGGCATGATTCAGTCATCATTATTTGGTGGTCCTGTCCACTTTGATGTTTTCCCTAATATGTCTTTGTCTTTAACTGATGTTCATATTCTGAAGGCTTTAACGCTGAATATACTCACATCAGGTTATAATATGGAAGAAGGTAGCCAGTCTATTGCTATCATCTACCGTATTTATTATAAATTGATGAAAACAAATCTTGATCCAAGAGCTGTGATTAAGAATACAGGTGAATCGACTCTGTTGATTCAAAGTTCTACTCAGAATGCTCATATTAAAACTCCAAAAATGATTCGATGGGCTGAGATTGAATTACCCAACGAATGGCTTTTGGAAGGTGTTGCAAAACCTTCTCGAGTAGTTAACGATGCCTCTAATCTTGATTACATCCAACAGTATATGGATGGATCTGTTAAAATCAATTTTGCTGATTTGGGATATTCAAACAGAATTGAACCTCCCCTGTTGATTAACGAACGAAGGAATTCTTTTGCGGGTTCAACAACCTCAGAAGGACTCCGACGTAGAGATAAAGATGTCAACGAATCCCTTAACGATTCTCCTCATCTTCATCCCTCAGTTAATCCTGGTTTGAAACTCAAAACAATTTCTACCGATTCCCAAGTTTCGTCTGCTTTTTATTCCACTAAAAATCATCCCCTAACGGATGACGAACGTGGACCGCATGAATGCGGTCCACGATTTCAGTACCTTTAGTTTGTGTGTATCGTTAGGGATGTCTACCTTCTTCCATATTATAACCTGATGTGAGTATATTCAGCGTTAGAGCCTTCAGAATATGAACATCAGTTAAAGAAAGAGACATATTTGGAAAAACATCAAAGTGGACAGGACCACCAAACAATGATGACTGAATCATGCCAATAATACTGGTTTTAAAATCAAGAAAACGAGCATCACGTAAACAAAGCAAAACAGAAGCATTAATACCGAGTCGAGTCAATGGCTTGACTGCAACTTGGACAGAACCAATATGCAAAAATCTGTATTTTTTTGCAAGAGCATCATTAACAAATCTCTTGTTGAACAAGGTAAACTATTCGATATAACAGGCTTGTTGTTTCTGCCAAAAAGATCAAACTCTTCCAAGATAAAATCAGATTTCTTGGATTTGATATTTCTAAAGGCCAGATTCGTCCTATTGACAGGGCAATTCAATTTGCTGATAAATTCCCTGATGTCATTACTGAGAAATCACAACTTCAAAGATTTCTTGGTTCTTTGAACTACATTGCTGATTTCTACAAGGATTTGCGAAAACATTGTAAACCTTTATTTGAAAGGTTGCAAGGCAATCCTCCCCCTTGGTCTAATGTCCATACTTCTCTTATCAAAGAGATCAAACTCCATGTCAAGACTCTCCCTTGTCTAGGCATCCCTTCGGATAATTCTTTCAAAATTGTCGATACTGACGCCTCTGATATTGGCTTTGGAGGTATTCTGAAACAGGTTGTTTCATCAGAATTTAACCCAGAATCTTCTGAACAAATAGTTCGATTTCATTCTGGATCTTGGAATTCTGCGCAGATTAATTATAGTACTATTAAGAAAGAAATACTTTCTGTTGTTTTATGCATTACTAAGTTTCAGTCTGATTTACTCAATCAAAAATTTCTTTTACGAATTGATTGCAAATCTGCCAAGTATATTTTGAAAAAGGATGTTGAAAACATTGCATCAAAACAGATTTTTGCCAGGTGGCAAGCTATTTTGAGTGTTTTTGATTTTGATATTGAATACATCAAAGGCTCAAACAATTCAATACCTGATTTTCTTACCCGTGAATTCTTGCAGTGCCACAATGGCCAGCAACAAGGGAAAGGAAAAGGTTAATCCTGTTTTGAAGACTTGTCCCTCCACTCCCCTTGACATGATTCCCCTTGATTTCTTTGGTGAACCTGTGACCCATACTTCATGTGTTTTTGGAAAATCCCCACTTATTGTCCAGTCAGATTCTTCTGCCTTTCATGGTTATATTCCTCCTGCTTCGGATTCCCAAACGGAACCCAGTTCCCACTCTGGTTCTCAAACGGAACCAAGTTCTAATCCTATTGTTTTATCTTTCCCGTGGATTACTTTTCCATTTTCTCAATATTTGTTTTCTTCTCAAGATCTCTCCAGAACTCCTGGACAGTTAGCCTTTAACTATTTCCCTGCTCATTTTCATTGGATTCCTGAGCATCCTCTGAAAGATTTGTCATTTTTCACTGATATTCTGATCAAAACCAAGTCTATCAAATTGTTGTTTATGCTTAGCAGAAACTAAATTTAAATAACCGTTATCAATTTCAGACTCAGTAGCAAAAGGGAATTTTACTTCAAATCCCATCTTAACAGTTGAGACACCAGTGTCGTCAATTGTTATAGGGTAAAGCATGGCAATAAAAGGCAGACCAAGAATGACTTTATCAGTCATGTTCTTGACCAAAACAGCAGGAATATGGAAACAGACATTGTTTTGACAAACATGAACATTATTCAATTCATATTTGATGTTCAATTTTTCTCCATTGGCTGAATGCAGCCGTTCTGTGGATTTTTCAAAATATTTGCTGGGAATTAAACCTGAGCATCAAGTCCTTGCAGGTTATAATATATATATATATATATATATATATATATATATTATTCTGCAATATTGTACATTAATTCCGTGATTGTATTTTCTATTTTATCTGATCTTATTCAACTATAAATAGGCCATATTTGTATATAGTTTAATACACACAAAAATATAGTATTCAGTTCATCTCTATATTCTCTAGTTATTTTAACAAGATGGATGATTTATGTGTTAGTGAACACTTTTAGCATATTTTAGCAAGCCCTTGAGACGAGTCCATTCAAACTTTAGATAGATCGGCTCAATCTACTTAAAAAGACATATCCAATGTTTCCAAGGGGTAGCTCAATCGGCTGTGGACCACGCCTAATGAAGCGGAGGTCACTAGTTCGTATCCCCCCTCCTCCTTCCCTTGTGTGGACTTGTCAAAAAAAAAAAAAGACATGTCCAACAATTACAAGTTTGGGACGAGTAGAGATACTCGACAGACCTAGGTCGCCTTAGGGTCTGCCCAATCTGACGTGGCCTTGTGCCACGTTTGACTTAAAAAAAAAAAATATTCAAAACCAAGTGTCAAAACCCAATCCCGCCATACCCATTTTCTTCCCAAACCCATTTTCTCCATCCCACCGTCACATGGATTGTCCCCCACCGGCACCGGCTTGACTCCTCTTCTTTTTCTCTTTAGTGTGTAATGAAATGGAGGGCCAAGAAGACCCAGATCTGACGAACCCAAGCGCCAAAGACCCACCATTGTGCGAGGAGTGCAAAGGGATGGGGAGAGAGGGTGGAGTGGCGGTTTTGGATGCCGGCGACAGCACCGCAACCCCTTTCCGCCACCGCTGGGTTCGCGCTCGTCAGGTCTCCGCTACCGTTCTCGGCCTCTGCCGTTGAGCTCCTCCCCTCCATGAGTTCCATTATTTTGTCCCATGTTCAACATTCTAATTAGTTAGAATGGAGTTTTGATGTGTTGATATTGGGTTTTGATTTTTCTAGAGACCAGAAATGGAGAAAAAAATTTGTTGGCTGTTGTTTGGATGAATGGCCGAAGACGGAAGAATATTTTGTGGGTATGTTGTTGCTGGGTTGTGATTTGGGTTGAGAAAAAAAAAAACAGATTTGTTTTATCCGCGCTCTCTTTTCAGATTCCTTTTTTCCTCAGAATCAGATTACTTCTCTAGCTCTTTTTCCAGAATTAGATTTTGAGGAAAGACGGAAAAGCATGATAAGGTTCTTGTAGTTTTGGGATAGACATTGATGCATTTGAAGTGGGTTTGGTGTATTGCGGAGGAAAATCTTGAAATGTAACTATATTATTTGATAGGATTGAACTGGAACTAAAAGATGGGAATTCTATTACAAACAGTAGGTTTGTTTTATGGTATGTAACTGTAAGATATAGGTTAGCTTGAATGAAACCTGAACTGTAAGCTAAGTAACATTTGCAGATTGAAATTTGATTATCAACATAAACACTATTTGGAAACTCCTTTGAGCAACTATGGAGACTCCTATAGAATCGTTTCAGAAATGGTGTCGAAGCTTCTTTATATAATGTTATCATTGCACTGAAGGGAAGAAGTCAAAGAATAATGCACCTTTTTTATCCTCTCTCTCTCTGAATATTTAGTTGTAGATGATATTATATAAAGATTGTGTGATGGATGGGGTCTACTAGGTACCTCCCAAATCTCTATATCTAGTTGATTAGTAGTTGGATGTTTTCGTTATTTACACATATTTCCATTTGATTAGGAATTGAATAGATGTTACTTGGTTTTATTTTTTGCTAGGATTGTGGTTTCAATCGTGTGCATCATAAAATGAGGCAGTTGCTTTGCCTGTTGGGCACCGCCTTCCAGGATATATGGAGTATTAAGGAATGGGCATGAGATCACAATTCATCCTCGTGAAATAATGGCAGAAGTCCTTAAAGCTCTGCAAGAACTGAATTTATGCTGGAAGAAGATTGGGCATTACAACTTGAAGTTCATGTGGACACCCATCATTCCTAATCGTCATGAAGGCATGATGAACAATCCTGTACACAATAATCAGAAAGGAAGAGCAAGACACCCATGAGAAATTGAATAAAGAGGAACCTCCGAGACATTTCTCGTCAAAGAAAATTGCTGCAGAAGCACATGAAGTAGCCTATTGTTCAAATCTTGACTATAGAAGCCAACGTAATATTTGAGTCAGAAGAAACCTGTAACTTGCAATGAATATATATACTAAAATGTAGCAAATTGCTTTGTTGGATATGGATTTGGTTTTCTTTCACAATTGGATTATGAAATTTAATTTATATGATGTCAAGAGCTGTTTGATATTTTGAATTGAGTGATATATTTTGGTATGCTTCATATAAATGACCTCCTTTACAGTTGTGTTACCTCCAACACGTGTTCTTATAGTACTTTTTTATTACTGTTCTTGATTCTTCAGCTTGGTGCCTGAATTATGATGCTTGATGTTTTGGCGGAAGTTTCAAGCTGATGGTACTACCTCGATATGTTAATTTTCGTTTCAACATGCCAAAGTATCCAATATTTTCCCAATGATGTATCAAGCACTTTACCATAGCTGAATCTTGCTATTTGGCCCTTTCCTCCTGCCAAGTTTTAATGCAATATATTTATCACATAATTATCAAAGTCAACTACAAACTGAGGTCATTCACTTGTTCCAACCCCTCAATGAAGGTTCCCTCTTGAGTCCATCCATTATACACAACTTATAGTGGTTAAAAAGATTCCCTTATATATTAAAGTTATATTGCATACGATAAAAAAGAATGAAAAAGGAAACGTGACCTCAAGAATGAAATACTTTGAGATTGAATGAACTCTATTATTGTTGACAATGTACTTATACACGTACAAAGAAGATGTAATCAAAGTTTGAATTACAGATAAATATATATCTATCTACCTGCACATTTGAAATACAAAAGAAACGTAAGTGAACTACCAGCTAAGGCTATCTATAGTTTGAGTACACAATACAATTGTCTATCATGTGAGCTTCAAGGGTCAGAAGTGGATGAGGACTGTTACTGCAGAGTTGTAGTTGCTGTAGAATTGCAGCTTATCGCCTTGGTGGAGATATCGTTAACAAAGAATACACAAGAAAATTATTGTTTCATTTGGTCACCTCATCTCAGAAGTCTTTTGCGATCCTCATTGTGTTGCTTTGTCACCTGCAAAAGTAAGGAGTGCTATAAGAATTATCGGTTACAAAAGATGCATAAATAAAATAAATCAACTTTTTCAACTTCATCTATGAGCTTCAACACGGACTTGCAATTGCCCGCATTATCTTACGACACTAAGTCATCTACAATTTCATTTCCAGCAATATCAAAACAAATAAAACTAATAATAACATTCACTAAGATATGCTATAAGAATTAAATGAAGATTAAAAGGCCCAACATACCATTTTGGGGGTCCATTTCAAGGGGCATAACATCATAAATTATAATCATCTTCGAATTGTGAAATCAAGTCCGATTGTGATAAGTCCATCTAATTGTTCCACAAAAAAAAAAAAAAAAAAATAATAATAATAATAAAAAAAAAAAATTCTCATAAGCGGATAAGAATTATGGTTAAATTAACCATTTAATTAAGGGGTAATTGTTGTAAAATCAAAGGAAATAATAAGACAAAATAAAGAGATTGCAATATGTGAAACTAGTTCTTCAAGAACTATGTATAATTCTTCTATATTATTGTGTGATTTACATACAACTCAATACTCCCTTTTATAGGCATGGAATCATAATGAGAAGTTAAGGAATATGAAAGGGGAATATGAAACAAAAGGGTTAATCAATTTATTACATGGATGTTATAGGAATTCTAAAAGATGACATGAATGTGTAGAATTCCAAGAGATGAAACTAAATGGTCATCCACTAAATGCATGAATGCATTCATAACACTCCCCCTTGGATGAACATACACTAAGAATATGCCTCATTAAAACCTTGCCAAGGAAAACACAGTGGGAAAAAACCTGTGGCGAAAGAAAAAGAGTACAATATTCTTGTGTGCCTTCGTATGCTTTAGGATTGCCTCATTAAAACCTTGTAAAGGAAAACCCAGTGGGAAAAACCTTAGCGAAGGAAAAAGAGTACAATCAGCATAATCATTTTACTCCCCCTCATTAGCATAAAGAGCTTCAATTGTTTATGATGAAAGATCCTTCAGTCGGCGCATTCCAATGTTATTCACCAACTTCTTAAATGTTGCAGTTGGTAATGCTTTGGTAAATAAATCTGCCAAATTGTCACTTGATCGTATCTGTTTAACATCAATATCATCACTCTTCTGGAGCTCATGTGTATAAAAGAACTTTGGTGAAATGTGTTTGGTTCTATCACCCTTAATATATCCTCCTCTGATCTGTGTGATACAAGCAGCATTATCTTCATATAATATTGTCGGGCTATCTTTGATTGTGGATAAACCGCACTTTTCTCGAATGTGTTGAATTACTGATCTTAGCCATATGCATTCCCGACTTGCTTCATGAATTGCAATAATCTCTGAGTGATTTGAAGAAGTAGCAACAAGTGTTTGCTTGACAGATTTCCATGAAATAGCAGTACTTCCACAAGTAAATAGATATCCTGTTTGAGATCTACCTTTATGCGGATCAGAAAGAAAACCTGCATCTGCATATCCAACTAATTGTGAATTTGAACTTCTTGAATAAAATAATCCCATGTCAGTTGTTCCACGAAGATAACGTAGAACATGTTTGACCCCATTCCAATGCCTTCGAGTTGGTACAGAGCTGTATCTTGCTAGTAAATTAACTGAAAATGCTATATCAGGTCGTGTGCAATTTGCAAGATACATCAGCGCACCAATTGCACTAAGATATGGTACTTCAGGACCAAGAATTTCTTCGTCATCTTCTCGAGGGCGAAAAAGGTCTTTTTTCACATCAAGTGATTGAACAACCATTGGAGTGCTCAAAGGATGAGCTTTCTCCATGTAAAAGTGCTCCAGGACTTTTTCTGTATATGTTGACTGATGAACAAGAATTCCATTTGGAAAATGTTCAATTTGTAAGCCAAGACAAAATTTTGTCTTTCCAAGATCTTTCATCTCAAACTCATTTTTTAAGTAAGTGGCAGTTTTTATGAGCTCTTTTGGAGTCCCAACAAGATTTAAATCATCTACATAAACTGCAATAATGGCAAATCCAGATTTTGATTTCTTAATGAAAACACATGGACAATTTGATTATGCTCAAATCCTTCTTTCAATAGATATTCACTAAGACGATTGTACCACATGCGTCCGGATTGCTTTAACCTGTATAAAGATCTTTGTAGCTTGATAGAATAAATACTTCGGGATTTCGAATTATATGCTTCAGGCATTTTGTATCCTTCAAGGATTTTCATGTGTATATCATTATCAAGTGATCCATATAAATATGCTGTAACCACATCCATTAGACGCATATCCATACTTTCTATAACTACCAAGCTAATCAAAAATCTAAATGTAATTGCATCCATTACAGGGAAATACGTTTCTTCATAATCAATACCAGGTTTCTGCAGGAAACCTTGTGCAACAAGTCTTGCTTTATATCTCACAATTTCATTTTTCTCATTTCGTTTTCGTACAAATACCCACTTGTATCCAACAGGCAATACACCTTCAGGTGTTTGGACTACAGGTCCAAATACTTCACGTTTTGCTAGTGAGTTCAATTCTGCCTGAATTGCTTCCTTCTACATTGGCCAATCATTTCTACGTCGACATTCTTCGACGGTTTGTGGTTCAATATCATCATTACTTCTGGTAATGTCAAATGCAATTTTAAATGAAAATATGTTGTCGACAACAATTTTGTTTCTATCCAATATTTCTCAGATCTCATTATTTTCAGGTACCTGTTCCTCTTCAGGGGGTAACACTTTAGGAGATTCCTCTTTGGGGGATTCCTTTCCAGGAGAATTTTGTACAGAAAGTTTGGATGGATCAATTTTCGTTGCCTGTTTTGTGGGTAAGGCCTCTTCAGGAGCCCAATTTCATTTCCTTGTGCTTTTCTCTTCCGGGGAATCTTATCCTTTGCACCAATAGGTCTTCCACGCTTCAGGCATGCCTTAGACTCATGTGCTGTTGTATTAATTAATTGTCCGACAGGGACTTCAATCTTCGCTGGAGTATTAGCAGCTGGAATGTGAGACTTAATTATTTTCTTGTTGTCAATAAATGCATCCGACAATTGATTTGCAATACTCTGCAAATGAATGATCTTCTGAACTTCTAGTTCACATTGATTTGTACGAGGATCAAAATGAGATAATGTCGAATTATTCCAAGTGATTTCTTTTCGTGCTTCTGGCAACGACTTTTCTCTCCCTAGTGATGGGAATATGTTTTCATCAAAATGACAATCTTCAAAGCATGCTTTAAAAGCATCACCAGTTAAAGGCTCAAGATATCTAATGATAGAAGGAGAATCAAAACCAACATAAATTCCAAGTCTACGTTGAGGTCCCATCTTAGTGCGTTGAGGTGGCGCAATTGGAACATATACAGCACAACCAAAAATACGAAAATGAAAAATATTTGGTGGTTGACCAAATGCAAGTTGCAAAGGGGAATATTTTTGGTAAGCTGTTGGTCTGATCCGAACTAATGATGCAGCGTGTAATATTGCATGTCCCTAAGCAGAAACAGGTAATTTTGTTTTCATAAGCAAATGTCGAGCAATTAACTGAAGTCGTTTAATAAACGATTCAGCTAAACCATTTTGAGTATGAGTATGTGCAACAGGATGTTCAACATTAATTCCAATTGACATGCAATAATCATAAAATGCTTGAGATGTAAATTCACCCGCATTATCCATCCGAATAGATTGAATTGTATAATCAGGAAATTGTGCTCGTAATCTAATTATTTGAGAAATAAGTCTAGCAAATGCAACATTACGAGTAGAAAGCAAGCAAACATGTGACCACCTAGATGATGCATCTATTAAAACCATAAAATATCTAAGTGGCCCACATGGAGGGTGAATCAGCCCACATATATCCCCTTGAATCCTTTGTAAAAATGATGGAGATTCAACAATTACCTTAGAAGGGGATGGTTTGATAACAAGTTTACCTTGAGAACATACAGCACAAGGATAATCACTTGGTAAAAGAATCTTCTGGTTCTTTAAGGGATTCCCATGAGAGTTCTCAATTATTCGACGCATCATAATTGTTCCCGGATGTCCAAGACGATCATGCCAAAGCATAAACATCTTTGGATTACAGCACTTCTGGTGCATCACAACATGTGATTCAATTGTTCTTATTGTTGTATAATACAACCCGGAAGAGAAAGCAGGCAGTTTTTCCAATATGAGCTTCTGGCCCGAAATTGTTGAAGTAATATAAAGATATTCATCACTACCTTCATTAGTGGTTTGAACATGATAACCATTTAGACGAATATCCTTAAAACTGATTAAATTTCTTCTAGATTTAGAAGAATACAAAGCATCATCAATACAAAATTTTGTTCCTTTTGGCAATATGATATTCGCTCTTCCAGAGCCTTCGATTAGGTTTGATGAACCTGATATTGTATTGACACTAGCTTTGTTTAATATCAAGTATTGAAAATATTTCTTATCTTCAAGAATTGTGTGCATTGTACAACTGTCTGCTAGACACAAATCTTCACCAATCATCTTGGAATTAATCATTCCATCAATATGACCCATACCTCTATATATAAACAAAATATATATTAAAATTTCATTAATAAAAAAGAAAATAACAAAATACAATTAAATTTGACAATGTAAACATACTGTAATTAAGACATAAAGAAAACATATTAATTGTTGTAGACATATTCATCACCAATCAGAAGATCAGTATTTGTGTTAGAGTCTACAAAGAAATCAGAAACATCAAGATGAGTGCTACCTCTCCATTTAGAGTATCAAGAAAAACTGGAGAATCTTCAGGATTACTGTGATTAGCAAAACTCATTTCAATCCACTTTTCTTTTATGGAGGCTTGATATAGGTCTACCAGATGTTTAGGCGTACGACAGGTACGCGACCAATGTCATTTCATACCAAACCTGTAACATTTATCTTCATAGTTCTTTGTAGGTTTTTTCTGTAAACCTTTGTTTTCATTTTGTTTCACCTCAGTGTGGCTCCACTTCTGGTGGTATGGGGTATTTCTTTTGTAAGAATTATGAGTAAGTTCCCCTTGACCTCTATAATTTTTTCTACCACGTCCACGTCTACGACCACGGTTTCATTTATTACCATGAAATGAGGTTCCATTTGCTTCAAGAAATGGTGTAGAACCCATTAGACGAGATTGATGATTTTTCATTAATAGTTCATTGTTTTCCTCAGCCACTAGAAGACAAGATATCAGTTCAAAATATCTTGTGAAATTACGCTCTCGATATTGCTGCTGCAGGAGCACATTCCAGGCATGAAATGTGGTATATGTTTTTTCTAACATATCCACATCAGTGACTTTTTCTCCACACAATTTTAATTGTGAGTTGATTTTAAAGAGTGCATAGTTATAGTCACTGACACTCTTAAAATCTTGCAACCTCAGGTGCATCCAATCATAACGAGCTTTTGGGAGGATAACTGTCTTCTAGTGCTCGTATCTCTCCCTTAAATTATTCCACAAGGTCAATGGATCCTTTACCGTAAGGTACTCAATTTTTAATTCTTCATGCAGATGATGGCGAAGAAAAATCATTGCTTTAGCGCGATCTTGCTGGGATGCTTGATTATCTTCCTTAATAGTATTTCCAAGATTCATAGCTTCAAGATGGATGTCAGCATCAAGGATCCAAGATAAGTAATTTTTGCCAGAAACGTCAAGAGCGACAAACTCAAGTTTTGTAAGATTTGACATTATCTATACAAAAATATATCAAGAATTAAATAAATAAACATTATTTAAAATTAAGTGATATTATACGCAAACCAAAATTTTTCAAATATAAACTATAAGACATTATATTCATGCATTAGTATGATAAAATTCTAGTTCATATAAATCACACATGGATATGCAAATGTTAGAATGTTAATTAAAATAGATAATAAGATTACTAAACGTTGAGAATAGCTCACGGATAGCTTTTGATATTGAAGATCAAAAGAACACAATAATTAGCTAGAGATTCGTGCTGATAACGTGTTGTAAAATCAAAGGAAATAATAAGACAAAATAAAGAGATTGCAATATGTGAAACTAGTTCTTCAAGAACTATGTATAATTCTTCTATATTATTGTGTGATTTACATACAACTCAATACTCCCTTTTATAGGCATGGAATCATAATGGGAGGTTAAGGAATATGAAACAAAAGGGTTAATCAATTTATTACATGGATGTTGTAGGAATTCTAAAAGATGACATAAATGTGTAGAATTCCAAGAGATGGAACTAAATGGTCATCCACCAAACGCATGAATGCATTCATAACAATAATTACTTTTTCCCCCATCAACTACATCGTATTGTCACTTTGCCTCTATGATCTGACAACCCTACTGCTCGACCCCATCAAACTATCATATTATGCCCAAAGCCCCCCTTCCGTCAGTCAAAGGCTTTAATTTAGACGGTC
Source organism: Corylus avellana (assembly GCF_901000735.1). Lineage (NCBI taxonomy): Eukaryota > Viridiplantae > Streptophyta > Magnoliopsida > Fagales > Betulaceae > Corylus > Corylus avellana. The sequence continues at coordinate 22,023,306 of NC_081541.1, read as the reverse complement.
AACCCGTCACTTTACCCCCATGAACTACAACACATTGTCATTTTGCCTCCTTAAACTACAATGCATTGTTACTTTGACTGTTTGAGTTAACGCCTTTGACTAATAGAAGGGGGGTTTTGGGCACAAAATGGTAGTTTGATGGAGTTGGGCAGTAGGGTTGTCAGTTCATGGGGGCAAAGTGACAATGTGTTGTAGTTGATGGGGGGAAACGGTAATTACTCCTTTAATTAATGTTTTAACACTACTCTTTATACTAATAAGATGGATCATGAGAAACACATATTTAACACTACTCTTTTATGCAGATATGCTAATTAAACCCCTCAAAATAAGGTCACTAAAATACCAAACTCTAGAACCCATAACAATGTTCATTGTTCCCCATACAAACAAATTTCTATGTAAAAACGATTCTGGCATACCCATATGAGGATCAGAAATCCTGATATCGTTTACAGCTAAACAGCATCAAATCTTACCATAATTATAGCATGATAAAATCTTGGGCTTCCCCACGAAACAAAACACCAAAACCCTAACAAGGTCCAACAAATGAATTAGATCCAAGATCCCAAAGGCCAATTCTTTATACTCAAATAATAAATTTCAGCCAAAAATTAATCGATTAACAACTATAAATATTAAGAAACAAAATTGTATAGCTGAAACCCTAGCAAGAACACGCAAAGCCCAAGATGACAGCAAGGCCAAAGATCTTAAAACATCCAACAAGAATAAGAAATCCCTAAAAACCATACAACCAGACGAAAAAAAGAAGAAGAAAGACAGGCGAACCTTTTTCCACGTCAACGGAGAGGCGAGAAAGTATTCGTAGCGTAGAAAAAGAAATCTTCCACTTTCTACCACAAATATAGTGGCTCGTGTGGTTGGCTCATGGTCACTGGCTATAGGCGGTGGGCAGCTGTTAGTGGGAGAGAGGGAAAATGGATTTTGACACTGGGTTGGGGATTCTGAAATTTGGGAATTTTGACTGTTGTAGCACCTAGTCGGAGATGTGGGTGGCTCGCCGTAAGCGGTGCTCGGCATTAGCGGTCTCCGTCGCTGGCAGTCGGTGAGAGGAGAGGGGAGAGAGATGAAATGGGGAAGAGAGAGAAAGGGAAAAAGATCCTCTCAATTTCAAACGAAATGGAAAGGGGTCCAATTAGTGCATTGAGGGGGTGATATTGTCCAAAACGTTTGTCTCAAAAATATTTGGACAATTTTGTCCTCTTAAAATGCACTAATTGGACCTCTCCATTTCATTTGAAATGGAAAGGATCCATTTCCGCTTAGGACTATGCATGCGTGAGTTTTCTAACCTAAATTTTTATTTTTTATTTTTTTAAGTTAGACGTGGCACAAGGTCACGTCAGATTGGGCAGACGTTGGGACGACCCAGGTCTGCCACATAGCAGGACTCCTTTGGGACACTTATATGTAGGGGTGGGCAAATACCTGCCCAACCCACCCTGACCCACCCATTTCCTCTAATAAAAACGTGGGTCCGGGTTGTGTTTTAGGTTACCTGAGCGGGGCGGGTAAGCTTATAGGTTATAGTTTTTTAAACCCCCGGGTACTCGACCCACCCCACCCATATAACCTAACCCTAAAAGCCCAAATTTCTTCCACCCACAACCTCTTTTCTCTCATTTCACGTAGGGCCATCGAGCTGTTGCCAAACTTGATCGAGTTCGAGCACTACTACGCGAACCTTCTCTTAGAGGTGGTGAGCGACGGAAAGGATTACGAGGAGGTGGTGCATGAGTGCTAGCGTGCGCTAGCGATTGAGAGCCCGCGTGGATATCGACGCCGGAGAGCTCGCAAGAGGAGAGCCAACAGAGGACATCAACGTCGGAGGTGAGAATCGGGCATGTGCAGAACGAGCTAAGGCAGCTGATTCAAAAATCGAATCTCTCATCATTGTCGACTTGGATGAAGAACGTTGGGGGTAATGGGGAGGAGAAGTTCCATTTGATTCCGATTCGGAGAGTCACGGAGAGGAGGAAGGAGAGGACTGAGGAGGTAAGACACAAACTCACATGAGGAAAACCCTACCCGACCCGGTCCGACCCGCCCTACCCGAAACCCGGTGGATTCGGTGGCTTGAACCCAAGTAGTGGGTAGGGTTTTCCAAACCCATTGGGCTCGGGTGGGGTGGCCGAAAAGGCCAAAACCCGCCCCAAACCGACCCGTGCCCAGCCCTACTTATTTGGATTAAAATTGATTATTATTTTGAAATTCTACATCTTTTTTATTTTTATCTGTCATAAGAATCATTTGAGCTCTAAACGCCATCATTAAAAGTTAAGAGTCTTGTATACTGTAAAAAGATTATGATTAGCTTGCATAGTGGCTCCGTTTGGCAAGAGCTGTTTACTATTCATTAAAAAATTTAGGGTAAATATATTATAAATCCCTGAGTCAATGGGCCAAAACTGAAAAATTCCTCCTTTTTTTTTTTCTTCAAATTTTTACTCCTTTGGTTAATCGAAAATGCAACAAAATCCCTACCGTTACATTTTTTCCAAAGGTTTAACAAGCGTCATTCCCATGAAATACACCGTTTCATCACACGCTCCTACGTTTTTAATTTTTGATCATACGTGTACAACTTATTCAAATTCTAATACATTGTATGATACAGACTGTGTTGAATAGATTGTTCATCATTTTATGCCTTTAGAATCAAGGATAACATCATTTTCTCCAGCATCATTCGACCTACAGGAAATATCACCATTGGTGAGACAAAATATTTTTCGTAACCCAGGTAAGAAGCCCACAACGGATAGAAGGCCCACAACTCACTAAGCTGCTAAATTGATGCAGGGTAGGATCGTGATGAACAAGAATTAACAGCAAGTAGAAGGGATAAATACTCCTATGATCGTGAGACAATCAACGAATCAAAGAAATCTTCTTAAAACAATAGATGCTATCTAGGGTTTAAGGAAAAAACACAAAAGAAACTCAACTCTCACTATTCTTATTGAAGAAAACCACATAATAATCAAAAGCTATGTTCTTAGGGTTATAAGGATGTGTTTATAGCACTAAGAGTCCTAAACCTAGAAAAAAAGAAAATTAAAGTCAGTTTAAGCTATAGCTATGCTGGCCGACTGGATGGAACATATGGCCGTCCGGACGAGCAGAGGATAAAAATAGAAAATTGCAAAAAATAACATAGGTGTCCAAACATGTGGCAGACGAACCCCAGACGAGGACTCCCTGGTTGAACCCCATCCGGACGAGGTCGCAGACCAGCTCCAGACGAAGACTCTTGGGCTGAACCTCATTCGGACTTGCGATAGATAAGCTTCAGACGAAGCTCTCTGGATCACAGGCATTTGGATAGATACTCCCTCTGTCTGGGTGGGAATCAGCTTCCTTGCGCGTTTGTTATCTAGTCTTGATTCTTTGAGGTGCCTCCACACTCACATCTGCTCGAGTCTTCTTCAAGTAATCCTAAGAACTCCTATATACATCATCGTCCCCGAGTTGGAGAGAATTCACCCTCGAATTTGCATCCTCATCCGAGGAATCTCCCGTGAACAGCACAAGGTGTTTGATATTGAAGACCTCGGATGTCTTAATGTGGCTAGGTAACTTCAACCGGTAGGCATTCGAGTTGATCTTCTCAATAATCTGGACCGGACCAATCTGGCGTGCAGCCAACTTATTGTATTCCCCAACAGGAAACCTATCTTTTGTCAAGACTGCCTACACGAACTCCCCTTCTTCAAACTCTAAAGCACGGCGCTTTTTGTCTACATCCCCCTTATACTTCGCCGTCGACTCATTTAGGTTCTTGATGGTTAGCTTGTGGCCCTCTTGGATCTGGGCAATATGATCTTCAGTTGTCGCATGTGTTCGTATCATATCGGAATAGGAAACAAGTCCAACGGGGCACGAGGGTTGCACCCATAAATGATGGTGAACGAACTGAAGCTGGTGCTTCGGTTGGTTGAGCGGTTGAAGGCGAACTCGGCTTGAAAAAATTTATGGTCCCATGACTTGATGTTCTCCTCCACTAAGCTTCAAAGTAAAGCCCCCAAAGATCTGTTAACGACCTCCATTTGGCTGTCCGTCTGTGGATGGTAGGCATTGTTGAAATCGAGCTTTGTGCACGACAACTGCCACAAGCATCGCCAAAAGTGGCTAAGGAACCTTGTGTCGCGGTTTGAAACCATGGACAATGGTAATCCATAGAGATGGTAAACCTCTTGAAAATACAACTGCACCACATTCACCGCATCGGCGGTCTTCTTGCAAGCAATGGAATGCACCATCTTAGAGACTCTAGCAATAACCACAAAGAGGGAGTCATTACCTTTTTGGGTCCTCGATAAGCCCAACACGAAGTCAATCCTCACATTGGCCCATGGCCCCTCTGGGATAGGAAGGGGCATATACAACCTGGCATTAGTAGCCAATCGCTTGGACACGTGACAAAGTCTGTAGCTCTTCATAAGTCTGTCCACTTCTTTTCGCATGCTCGGGCAATAGATTTGCTCCGCTAGTTGTAGTGTTTTATCTCGCCCCATGTGACCTTCACTATGTCGTTCTTAGAGAATCTTCAATTTCAAACTGCCCTCGGGAATGCATAGTTGAGAACCTTTGAATAGGAACCCATTATACAGCCCGAAGTCGCCCCGTACTCTAGATGATACCTCCTTTACAATAAGACCAAAAAAGGGATCAATAGATAAAGAATCTTTTAAAAATTCAAAACCAATTACCTTCGAATTCATGGTGGTCAATAATGTGGTTTTCCGGCTGAGGGGATCGGCCACTTTGTTCAATACTCTCGATTTGTGCTTGATTGTAAAGGAGAATTGTTGTATGAAGGCGGCCCATTTAGCATGCTGAGAGGACAACTTATCTTGAATATTAAGGTGCTTCAATGCTTTGTGGTCCGAGTACAAGATAAAGTCTTTGGAGGCGAGGTATGAGCTCCAATGTTTCAGCGATTGCATCAATGCATAGAACTCAATATCATAGGTGCTGTAATTAAGTTGTGCACCCTTCAATTTCACACTAAAATAAGCGACTGGCGTACCCCCTTGGCTGAGAACGCTCTAATGCCTATCTTTGATGCATCACAATGCAACTCGAAAGGTAGGTCAAAATCTTGGAAGACTAGTAGTAGAGCTATGGACAATTTGAGCTTGATCAACTCGAAGGCGGTGGTGGCCGCATCACTCCATGAGAATTTTCCCGCCTTCATACACTCCGTAATTGGTGCCAAGATGTTGCTAAAATTAGGGATAAAGCACCAATAAGAAGAGACCAACCCATGGAAACTAAGTACCTCAAGGAGCGTAGTAGGAAGAGGCCAATCCCGGACCGCTGCTATTGTGAGCTTTAAATGATACTTGCAAGTGCACGAGTCGTTTGCAATATACCTTCCGCAAGAGCAAGGTCGAATCCATAGGGAATTGTGTTTTTGCAAGCTAAATATGTCTAAATTAATTTAATCCAAACCTAGTTCCAAAAGATTTTTGATTTTGAATAAAAAGAAAACATAGACGAGAAAAAAATAAACAAATAATCAACTAAGAATGTACTAAGGTTGTGGAATCCACACTCACCAAATCAGAACAACACATTCTCGAAAAAGAAAAAAAAAAAAGAAAAAACACATTCTATGTTCATCAATATTGTCTGAAGTTCTCACAAATGAAATCTTATGCATGTCTTACTATGCTTCACAAATTAATTAAATCATCTAATGTATCCATCCATTACACAAATCACAAAAGATATCCGGATTAAACCAAATCATCAATTGTATCCGTAAGACAAATCACAAAAGATATCCAATTTTATTTTGATAAATAAAGATCCAAGCAAAACAATTAAATGAAACTCCAGAGAGACTCAGGCTAGTCCTCTTCCCTTTCTCCTTGAAAGATAATGCTAAACTGTGGTACAATTCCTTGCCTGCAGATTCTATCCATACTTGGGAAGAATTAACCACCACGTTTCTGAAGAGGTTTTTCCCAGCCCAGAAGACAAAACAACTTAAAAGGGAACTTCAAATGTTCCAACAACGAGATGGAGATTTGTTCTTTGAGGCCTGAGATCACTTCAATTCCTTTCTTCTAAAGTACCCACATCACAACATCCCTCAAGATGATCATGTAGAAATTTATTATGAAGGTTTAGATGATACTAACAAAGGGATGGTTGATTTAGCTTGTGGAGGAACACTTATGGAGAAGAGTAGTGAGGAAGTTATGGAACTTTTTGAAACATTAAGTGAGCATTCACAGCAATTCTGTTCAAGAGGAAGGATAGGAATCAAAAGTAAGGGCATGTATAAAGTAAACCTTAGTGGGGGATCAACCAATCAATTGGCTGCTGTAGAAAAGAAGTTGGACATGATTGTCAACGCCATGACTGCTCATAAAATCTCACCTCTGCAACAGGACACACCAATCCAGGTATGTGCTATTTGTTCCCATTTAGATCACACCACTGAGACGTGTCCTTTATCTCCATTTGCAAAGCAAGAAGAGGTGAATTTTGTAGGACAAAACAATTACCCCCACAAGAACAATCCATACTCCAATACTTACAATCTAGGATGGCGCAACCATCCAAATTTCTCTTGGAGTAATAATCAAGGACACCAGAAAGGGCCCCAACATGTAAGCCAACCAACTCAAGAGTCAAAGATGAACCAACTGGAGAGTATGATACACAACCTGGTAACTTCACAATAGCAATTCACGGCTGATCAAAAACAATTCAATACAAAGATTGATCAAGCCATTCAAAGATTGGAAGTGCAAATGGGCCAGATGGTGAAGGAGCTGAGTGAGAGGAATCAAGGAGAATTTCCAGCTCAAACAATACCTAACCCAGGGAGTCACTAGCAGCTGAAAGCAGCCACAGTTCCAAGAGGTCCTGTTCCTGCATCATCAAGGGCACTTGAGCCAAATTCTGAAGAGCTCAAGTGCAGCTCTTCACACTAGAAGACATGACAGTCACAAGTAGAAGTGTTTGAGCAAATCCAGGAGCTCAAACGCATCTATTCAAAACAAGTGGTACTGAGGCCACTGAAGGCGGTACTATTTTTTCTTCTCTTGTCTTTCATCATATCAACTTCTTTACTTTACATGTGTCTCAATTATCCCTTGTGTTTTGTTTTTATTAGTGACCATTATTTTATTTTTCTTTTGTTTTTTATTTTTTTTTTAAAAAAAGAAAAAAGAAAAATATATTTTTTGACATTCTGTTACTACGATCGATCGCAACAAGTATGCGATCGAGCGCAGTAACCGAAGGTTGGCTCTACACTTTCTGTGAGCGCGATCGAATGCACCCTGGGTGCGATCGAACGCATCTTACGCACACACGCACACCCTTTCCTGCCTGCGATCGAGCGCACCAAGTGTGCGATCGAGCGCACTCGGACAGCAGGGCACTGACCTATTTTAGGTCGCTTTTCCCCTTGCCCCACATATTTTTCTCCCAGCGCCGTACAAGCTCTCCCCACACCCACCTCAGGCACACTCTTACTCCTCACATTTTTCTACTATTTTTCACGATTCTACCACACAACCACCACATGGTTCACATCTCCGGCCACTATACCACCAATTTTTCCAACATATTCCCACACAACCCCTTCACCATTCCCCAAACCTCATCTCCAATCACTCCCCAAACCTCCAATTTTTCTCATTCTTTTTGCAATTGTGGGTGTTCATCCACCCACATTTCCTCTATGTTGGGACTTTCTTTTCTTTGCAGGGGTTTTTGGGCATTTGTTGCTGTATTTTGCTACCGTGGTCATTAGAAGTGCACACCAACTGTTCGATAAAAGTCCCCAATCAAGCTCAATATGCCAAGAACCCGTGCTTCATCTTCCCGGTGGTCCGAGGCCCAAGCTACTTCTCTGCCACCCACTTTCGAAGAGCGGGAGCTACTGTTTGAGACCACCTTTGCCATAAGAGAGGACTTTCAAAACCTTGAAGCAACCCAATGGGTAGTCGCCGAGTTCAAGCGTCGGGGGCTCAAAAAGCTTTTCAAACCGGTCACCCCCACGGCCTACCGAAAGCTGGTGATCGAATTTTATGCCAAACTCTCCCATGAATGCAACAATTTGACTGCTCTCTCTTCAAAGGTGCAAGGCCAAACTATTGATGTGACCAGGGCCGACATTGCAGTAGCACTTCAATGCAATGATGAGCACCCTCCAGAAGCCGCACATCTTGCCGAGCAACCGCCCGGATACTATGTGGCGAAAGTCATTGAGGATATGTGCCAAGGGCACTATGCTGATGCCCACCATAATGCTGGCAGCCGATCGAAGCTACCTTAAAGGCTTTGGTTTGTGGACTCAATACTACACCGCAATGCCTTCCCCTTGGGACACAAAACTCAAAGGCGTGATCAATTTCTCCAAACTCTCTATGCCTTCCACAAGGATGCTTGGTACTCCATTCCCGACATCATTTGGAACCAAATCCATAAATTTTGGAATGGAGTGCATATTGGAAGAGCAGAGTCCACTCACTCATGGGGGTTGCCTTTCCCATACCTCATTACGTACATTCTTCAAAAAAAGGGCATTAAGGGCACTGCAGCTGATGAGCCGGTCACTGCTACTCCCATATTTGGCATTCGCCAATGGAAGAAGAGCTGTGCCCATATGCGTCGGGTACTCCTAGCACCAGCAGCTGACGAAGAAGTGGATGAGGTTGAGCCAAAGGCTGAAGATGCACCTGCAGCTGGGACAAAATCAGCAATAGAGGGGGCTCTGATCAATTTTCATGCAGCCCAAAACCGATCACTCAGTGAAGCAATAGAGGGCCTTCGGAGCGAGCTAGCTGATCAAAGGAAGGAGGCTCAGTAGAATAAAGAATTGATGGACAAACGCCTTGGAGCCATAGAAGAATTGATGCAATCCATTCTCAACCGACTACCACCACCTTCTGGAGCATCTACTTCTGGACAACACTGAAAGGGGACCATCTCATGGGAGGCACATCATAATTTATCCTTCTTTTTTTTTTCGGTTTAGTGTGTTTTCAGTTCATTTTTATTTTGTTTTAGTCTTGTTCCTTTTTACTTGTTTGTGTGTTTTCTTATTTTGTAGAGACAAGTGTGCTTCACTTCAAGTTTGGGGGTGTGCTATGAGCCATGCTTTCCAAGATCATATCGACCATCTCCCGGGTACACTCTTTCCTTGTTTTAGACACATTGGGGACAATGTGTCATTTAAGTTTGGGGGTATGGGCACAAATGTTGTTTACACACACTTTGTCCAAATTTCATGTTGTTTGTTTATATATATATATATATATAAATAAAATAAAATAAACAAATTTATGCATGATCATGTTTATCTTAAAAGTTTGGTTAATCTGAAAGAATTGTGGCTTGAATTCATCTGTGAGCTTAAAATTTTGAACACATGATCTGATGAGTGAACCTGTTAGTTTGATTACTTGTTTAGGACAGTTGAAAAATCACATGTTTGATCTGATCACACAAGCACATTAGCACATAATCTGTGAGGTATGACATGAGGTCTGATATGTGTGTTTCTGCGTCTTGGATGAAATTGGATGACTTGTTAGATGGACACTTTGGCATATTTGAAAAAAAAAAAAATGAAATAAATGATCATTGATGGCTTTTCACTAAGTAACTGGACCTCTTGCCTCAAAGCATTGGGTGTTCACGTCAAAAGGTGAAAAATGTTGATTTGATCAATGTCATGGTTAGTTGGTTTTGTAGCCTTTTTGACTCGAGTTAGTAGGTCCTTAGGGGTGTCTCTACACCTAATGCCCTGAAACCACCTGGTTTGGGAGTCATTGACTTAACACTCGCTACAAGGGTCAATTAGAAAGCTTAAGGGAACCAACATTGCACAACCTAACCAAAGAAAAAAAATGAAGAGAGAAAAAGAAATATGCCAATGTGTCATTCTAATAGGGATTTTAGTGAATTTTGAGATATGGAGACATTACATATTGGAAAGATTTGGAAGTCTCATAATTTTGTGCTAATTCACTTTACACTGTTTTCAAACTTGTGATGTTTTAGCATGTCCTTTGTGAGTAATTGCACTTTGAGATTCCAATTCATTGTGAAGATGGAGTTGATCTTTTTAAACTTACTAATGAATGAAAATCATGATCTTGAAGTGATACTTTAATTTTTGGGATAACATGAACTGTGCATGATGTTTGTGGGTAACATTTCTGGAAAACCCTCACGAGACTTCACTCGTCCTCTAGGGAATTCCTAGAGGTTTAAAAGGCTTATTGCATATGCTAAATGCAATCATACATCCCATGAAAGATGGATTTATCTTTTTGTTTTCTGTTTTTCTATTTTTGTTTTTAGTTTTGTATTGCTAAGGGACTAGCAATATGTAAGTTTGAGGGTGTGTTGAGTGCTAAAATATTCATATTTTCAGCCCTTAACTTGCATGTTTTAATCCATTGGTTTTAATTAATTAGGTCATTTTAATTCCTTTTTGTGTTTTTCATACTTTTGTAGGCATTTGGAAGAAAATGAAGTAAATCTGGAAGATTTGGGCTCAAAGAGAGAAGAAGGGAAACTTGGGAGCCCCCTGACACTGCGATCGATCACAGGGTACCTGCGATCGAGCGCAGTACCTGTGAAGACGAAGCACAATTCAGGCCATAAGCGATTGAGCGCGTGACAGAAGAGGATCAATCGCAGACCTGCGATCGAGCGCACACGGGCTGCGATCGATGGCACCTGTGTGCAGGAGACACATCAAGTGGAAGCCAGAATGTCTTTCTTTCCATATTAGTGTTTTCCAACTCCCAATTGTAATAGGTTTTGAAACCCTACGAAATCCCTAGGTTTACTACTTTGACAAGGACTTCTGAAGCCTATAAATAGACCCTTAATCCTCTAGAATAAAGGGGAGCTTGGAAAGGAGAAGAATAGGAGCTCTTCAAGTTCAAGTCTCGGGTTTATTCTTTTCTTTTCTTTTCTTTTCTTTATGAAGATGTTTAACATCAATTTTATGTGTAGCTAATTTAATTAGTAGGGCTTGATTGAAGCCTTAGTGATGTTTAGTTAATATTTCAATATTGGCACCCTTGTAATGATCTTGTTGTGCAATTTAACTTGATTAACACCTACTTGCATGAATTCCTCACATGTGTGTGCCTGATCAACATATGCATGTGGTATGAACTAGTTAGTTAAATCAATTTGGATGGCCGAGTCCTGGGTTTAATAGAAGTAACAAAAGAATCCACACCGCGATTCTTGGGTTAATCAACATGGGGAACCGGGAGTATATGCCATGCCCTAGGCCTCATGTGTTTGTCGATTTCCATAGAATATATGTTTTCCTAAGGAACAACTTAGTATACATCATGCTAAATCCCTTAGAAAAGAAAAGAGTTAGAGTATACGCCATGCCTAACTCGTTGCTTAGGGAAATCTATAGCCTAAGGAGTGTACGCCATGCCCTTAGGTTAACAAACATTAGATATGCATAACATGATCAAAGCATTGGCATATTGTTATATTGCCATGCCCTACCTTTTATTATCATCACTTAGATAATCAATCTTTGTTTTACTTAAGGGATTTATTTTTAAACAAAAATTCAGCAATCCTCGTGGGAATGATCCTGTACTTGCACCATATACTACTATGTTGACCTTGTGCACTTGTAGGAAAACGTACAATTATTTACCTATTAATTTAGGTAGATATTTGTACAACACCAATGGGCAGGTCGAAGCAACTAACAAAATGATCTTCAGGATGATAAAAAGAAGGTTGGACAAAGCCAAGGGTTTTTGGGCAGAAGAATTACCGGAGGTACTGTGGGCATATCGAACAACCACAAGAATGGCCGCCGGAGATACTCTGTTTGCCCTAACATTTGGAAGTGAAGCAATGATCCCCGTTGAAATAGGCATGCCAAGTCACAGGCAGCCCAGCTTCAACGAGGAAGACAACAGCGCTGCTTTACAAGAAAATCTAGATTTACTAGATGAAAGAAGAACTCAGGCCACCATTGCAAGGTACTATAATTAGAAGGTAAGGCACCGTAGTTTCTGCAACGGAGATGCTGTTTTGTAAAAAATGATGCCTCAAATGAAAGACCCAACAGATGGTAAGTTGGGTCCATCTTGGGAAGGCCCCTACAAGGTGAAGGATAACCGACGATCTGGAACATATCACCTAGAAAAACTGGAAGGAAAACCATTAGTCCATCCTTGAAACACGAAACATCTCCACTACTACTATCAGTAAACCCAACAAAGGAGGGCACAGGCCGAGACCCCTCAGGTATGAATTACACAGTTTGATTGCCTATATCCTCTTTTAGTTAACATGAACAAGCAAAAGGAGTGAAAGAAATCAATCTAGGAGCATCAAAGGCGGGAAACAAAGGTGATTAGCTCCAAATTATCTCATTATTTATTTTCCCATTATAAATTCCATACACCAACACTGAGTTAAGTATCGGAGAGTCCCCGGTAACCCAGGGATGTTGTCCCAAGAATAACTCCAGGTGGACCACTCAACGGTCCCACAGTCGTTCTCTCCATCTTTAGAAGAAAGAAGGCACATCTATGTACCAAAGGTAACTCCATATACGTGAAACCACGCAATGGTGATGAGCCAATATCCCGCCCGGGTTGGTAAGGGTATACGATGTGCTTACAAAATGGCGCCGGGTAGCTTGCCAACAATGGATGCTTCAGTTCAAACAATGGAAAAGTTAAAAGGTTAACATCCCACCCGGGTTGATAGGAGTATGTACTATTTGTTATAAAAGATACTCTCCTAGGCAACTAGCTAAAATAGTGTGCGGCTAGCCTACATATCGAATTTCCATTCATGACAGTTTCACAATGTTCAAACTCTCATATTAAATTGAGAAGCCCTTTCTCGCACACATAAAGAAAGAAGCACTAACTTTCAAATTCAAAGGAGTAGATACAAAGATTTACAAGAAAAGAAATAAGTGCTAATAACTTGATGATTCACACAATGATTCAAAAAGTGCAGATTCAGAAACTTGTAGGGAAGCAAAGGAGACGGCCTCCAAATGGGCTCCCAAAAGAAAAATATAACGAAAGAGGCATCAAACGTCCTCATCACTATCAAGATCCACAAAGTCTTGATCCTCATCAACCGGAGGAACTTCACCGCCTTCAGAAATAGGACGAGGAAGAAAGGCGGAGGGACAGGCAATCCTAAACGTGCGATCTCTAGCCACTGTCAGACGTCGCTGAATTGGTATAGGGCAATCCAGCCAAGTCAGCAATTGAGGATCCGCTGGCTCAAACTCTCTGTGCCAGAAGTGCTGGCATATCTTAAACCCATTCCTGAACCATGCCTCCAATTTCTGCTACTAGTAGCAGGGACCCGCCATAATTCCTCTTTGAGAGATAACATCTCGCCATGCATAAAGTGCATGCGGGAAAAAAATCCATCTCTCTCCTCCTCTGCATCCTCATGCACCCACCGGAGCTCGATACTCTTCTGCCTGCAATGGCTAGCTTCCCCATAGGCTTTAACCTCTGCTTGTCTTCGGGCCACACAAGATGGTTGAACCTCAGCTTCTGCTTTTCATTAGGCTACGTTAGTAGCATAGCTGGTAGACTGAGCTCGTTGAGATGATTCCTCTACAACCTGAACCCTATCACGAAAGAAAGTTGCAGAATTCTCGCCTGCAATCATCTGTTCATAATTGGCCACTGACCTCACATCTGCTTCATCACAAGCAGCCCTACAACGGCTTCAGAAATCTAGCAGATAGCCAACTTCTCGACTACACGAGCATTCTCAGTCTAAAGACGGACACACTTTGTACAGTCAACTTCCCATGATTGGATCTTCTCAAGCTCTAAGGATAGTTGGCTATTTTGCTCACGAAGCACGGCATTTTCCTTTAAAGCAGCCCCCAACCGAACCTCCAGTTCTGACATAACGAGCTGCTGAGAAGTATTGGGAACATTGGACACTCTAGGACCAGAAGCTATCCCGTAACAAAGAGCAATGGCTTCCAACGCAGCTTGTGCAAAGGACGAACAAAGTTGACGTGCAATAGGATCCGTCGCAACTAAGTTTGAGGTTGGCCGTAGCAAACGAGCTAGAGCTCCCATAGGACCCTCCACATCAGAGCCTTCCCCTAAATTAGGCAAATCCTTGAACACTTGGCAGCAGCTTCTGGTACAATAAGACATTCACCTTTGGGAGAAGGCTCGGTTGGAAAAGTGAGATCCCTGCACATAGAAATCTCTTGAGCCATCACTAGAGAAACCTCCTCCAAATCATAAGGAGTGGGTTGCAATGTGATGACAACAGAATCTTCAATAGAGCTCACCAACACTTCAGTATGAACAGACTTGGTGGGGCTTCCCATGTTCTCCAATCTCCTAGTTGCAAAAGAAGCCACCAATGTTCATTGAGAATTACCCTTAGAAACCTCTGGAGAAGGTATACTCTCTACTTCCACAATATGATCCAAGGGGCTTCATACAAAGCCAGTAGGGGCTGCACCTCTCCATGGGTGACCTCAATAAATCTAGCAAATAGGGATAGCCTCCCCAGAATTGCCACAATCCAGAGACTGAGCTTCTTCTCCAAATGATGAAGAAATGGAAATGTAATCGGGGGTACAAACACCTTCATCCTCACCCGGTGAACCATCACTGTCGGCTGCAGAAGAGCTCAAAACTCCTTCCTCCCCACCCGGCGGACCATCACTATAAGCTCCAGAAGACTAGCTCAAAGAAGAAATCAGAAGTATCTCTAGGTCCGCCGGGATGCTGCAAACTCGAGCATGATCCAAGCCTTCTTGGCACTATCTGGAGGTGAAGGAGGACGGTATGATGGAGTAGGTAGACCTTTCGGCACGCCAACAGGAGCATTGGCAGAACTATCAGCAAGGGCACTACTGCCTACAGCACTTCGCGAACCTTAACAAGTCGTACCCAAAGGACACCAGGAACCCTTTTGTAGAAGCCTCCATTTTCGAGGCCTTCGTGTCTAACACTCCCTGGGAGATACGAAACTTGCAGCACCGCCTGATTGAACTTGGAAGTTCCTGGCTTGATCCTCTCTAGCCCCACCAAAATAATTGGGCCTTGCAGATCCAATAGAGGTCAAACTGCTAGACGACTCAGCTCTTGCCTCTTCCCTAGCCACAAGGTTAGCTTCCTCTTCAACAGGTTGAACCACGAGGTTTGCCTCCTCTTCGCCAGGGCTAATAGGGACAGCTTCCTCTACAATGGGCAACCACAATTCTCATTCATTAGCAAGCTTAAAAGGATAAACTCCATCTTCACAATGAATTGGTATTTTAAAGTCTAATTAATTACAAAAGACAAGCTAAGGCATCACAAGTTCAACATAGTGTAAAGTGAACTAGCACATAAATATGAAGCTTTCAATTAATTCCAATGTGCAAAGTCTCAATATCTAAAAATTCATTGAAATCTCCATAAGAATGACTATCTATGGCATAACTTTTCTTTTTCTCTCTCTTTTTTTTTTTTTTTTTTTTTTTTTTTTTTTTTTCTTTTTTGGTTAGGCTGTGCAATGTTTGGTTCCCTTAAGCTTTTGAATTGACCCATGTAGCAAATGTTAAGTCAATGACTCCCAAACCAGATGGTTTTACGGTATTAAGTGTAAAACACTTCTAAGGACTTACTAACTCGAGTCAAAAAGGCTACAGAACCAAACTATCCATGACATTAATCAAATAGAAAATTTTCACCTTTTGATGTGAACACTCAATGCTTAATGAGGCAAGAGGTCCAGTTACTTAGTGAAAAGCTTATCAATGATCATTTTTTTTTTCTGTTTTTTTTTTTTTTTATCTCTCACACACACACACACACACACACACACAGATATCTATATATATATATATATGCCAAAGTATCCATTTAATAAATCATCCAGTTTCACTCAAGACATAGAAACTCACACATCAGACTTTCATGTCATACCTCACAAATTATGTGCTAATGTGCTTGTGTAAGATCAGATCTAACATGTGAATTCTCAACTGCCTAGAGCAAGTAACCAAACAGAAAAATTCTATCATTAGATCATGTGTTCAAAATTTTAAGACAAACATGATCATGCATATATATATATATATATATATATATATTCAAATCACAAGATAAAATTGGAACAAAGTATGTGTAAAGTGCCTCCCATACCCCCAAACTTAAATTTCACATTGTCTCCAATGTGTCTATAACGTGAAAGGAATTTACCTAGGATATGGACGAAACTGTCTGGAATAGCATGGGTCATAGCATACCCCCAAACTTGAATTGAAGCACACTTGTCCCTGCAAAATAAAACACTAAAACAAATAAGAAGGAAACAAAAACAAAACTAAAGATAAACATAAAACTAAATTCAAAAAAAAATAGAAAAATAACAGGATAAACTATAGGGTGCCTCCCATTAGCGCTAAGTTTAACGTCTTCAGCCAAACTGTTGTTCTCCTCTCATTGCTGTCCCGAAGAAGGTGCTCCTGGATTGGGTATTGTTTAGGATGGAAATTCACCCTGCTTTCCTTTACTCAGCTCCTTAGCCATTTGCCCCATTTGTACTTCCAGTCTTTGAATAGCTTGCTCGGTTCTTTGAATCGCTTAATCGGTCCTTGCGTTCACTTGTTTTTGATCAGTCATGAATTCCTGTTGCGTAGTCGCCAAGGTGCATACCATAATCTGCAGGTCATTCTTCTTTGACTCTTGAACTGGTTGGACTGCTTGTTGGGAGTTCCTCTGGAGCCCTTGAGGGTTCAGAGCATTCTGATTGTTACTCCATGAGAAATTGGGGTGGTTTTGCCACTCTGGATTGTAGGTGTTGGAGCAGGGATTGTTCTTGGAGAGATAATTGTTTTGTCCCACATAGTTTGCTTGCTCCTGATCTACAGATGAATACAAGTGGCAAGTCTCAATAGTGTGATCAAAATGAGAACATATGGCACATACCTAGAGTTGTTGTTGTTCCACAATTACCTGCCTAAATTAATAGACAAATAACTAGATGTTTTACCCGCAAGTGCACGAGGTCAACATAGTAGTATAGTGTGCAAATACGGGGTCATTCCCATGAGGATTGCTGAATCTTGTCTAAAATTAATTCCCAAAGTGAAATAAAACAAAAGATTGGATTTAAATTGATAATGATAAAAAGGTAGGGCTTTGATATCCACCACTAATTTTATTTAGCTAATATATCAATATGCCAATGTTTTGATCATGTTATGAATATCTAATGTTTGTCAACCTAAGGGCATTGGTATCTACTCCTTAAGCTATTGATTTCCCTAAGCAACGAATTAGGCATGAGTGTCTACTCCAATTCTTTTCTTTCTTAAAGGATTTAGCATGGGTGTCTACTAAGTTATTCTTTAAGAAAGCATAAAACTGTGGAAATCGACAAACACATGAGTTCTAGGGCATGGGTGTCTACTCCCGGTTCCCCATGTTGATTAACCCAAGAATCCGGTGTGGATAACTTTTGTTACTTATGTTAAACCCAGGACTCGGTCATCCAAATGGATTTAACTAACTAGTCCATACTACATGCACATGTTGATTAGGTACACACATATGAGGAATTCATGAAACTTGGTATTAATCAAGTTAGACATCATAACAAGATCATCACAAAGGCGCCAATATTGAATATTAACAAAACATAACTAGAGCTTCAATCTAGCCCTACTAAATATATTAGCTACACTTAGAGTTGATGTTAAACATCTTCATAAAATAAAATAAAAGAAAGGAAAAGAATAAACCCGAGACTTGAACTTGAAAAGCTCCAAGTCTTCTCCTACAAAGCATACCTATTCTAGAGGCTTAAGGGTCTATTTATAGGCTTTAGAAGTCCTTGACAAACTAGTAAACCTAGAAATTTCGTAGGGTTTCAAAACCTATTACAATTGGGAGTTGGAAAACCCTAATATGGAATGAATGACAATCTGGCCGCCACTTGATATGTCTCCTGCGCACGGGTGTGTGATCGATCGCAACCCATGTGCGCTCGATCGCAAGTCTGCAACGAGCATCTTCTGTTCTGCGCTCGAACACTGATTGCCTGCTTCGTGCTATGTCTTCTCTGGTACTGTGTTCGATCGCAGGTAACATGTGATCGATCGCAGTGTCAGGGGCTCCCATTGTTCCCATCTTCTCTCTTTGAGCCCAAATCTTTCAAATTTACCTCATTTTCTTCCAAAAGCCTACAAAAGTTTGGAAAACACAAAAAGGAATTAAAATGACCTAATTAATTAAAACCAAAGGATTAAAACATGCAAGTTAGGGGCTGAAAATATGAATATTTTAGCACTTAACACACCCTCAAACTTACATATTGCTAGTCCTTTAGCAATACAAAACTAAAAACAAAATGGAAAGACAGAAAACAAAATGATAAATCCATCTTTCGTGGGATGTACAATTGCATTTGGCATATGCAACAAGCCTTTTAAACCTCTAGGAGTTCCCAAGAGGACGAGTGAAGTCTCGTGAGGGTTTTCCAGAATTGTTACCCACAAACATCATGCATAGTTCATGTTATCCCAAAAATTAAAGTATCACTTCAAGATCATGATTTTCATACATTAGCAGGCTTAAAAAGATGAACTCCATCTTCACAATGAATTGGAATCTCAAAGTTCAATTACTTACACAGGACATGCTAAATCATCACAAGTTTGAAAACAGTGTAAAGTGAACTAGCACAAAATTATCAGGCTTCCAATTCTTTCCAATGTGTAATGTCTCTATATCTCAAAATTCA
The DNA here is from genome assembly GCF_901000735.1 of Corylus avellana. Lineage (NCBI taxonomy): Eukaryota > Viridiplantae > Streptophyta > Magnoliopsida > Fagales > Betulaceae > Corylus > Corylus avellana. Next base: position 22,004,502 of record NC_081541.1, on the reverse strand, counting down.
TTGAAATCCCTAATAGAACGAACAATAATGGCATATTTCTTTTTCTTTTTATTTTTTATTTTGGTCAGGTTGTGCAATGTTTGGTTCCCTTAAGCTTTCTAATTGACCCTTGTAGCGAGTGTTAATTCAATGACTCCCAAACCAAATGGTTTTAGGGCATTAGGTGTAGAGACACCCCGAAGGACCTACTAACTCGAGTCAAAAAGGCTACAAAACCAAACTAACCATGACATTGATCAAATCAACATTTTTCACCTTTTGACGTGAACACTCAATGCTTTGAGGCAAGAGGTCTAGTTACTCAGTGAAAAGCCATCAATGATCATTTATTTCACTTTTTATTTTTATTTTTTAACATCACTATATATGCCGTAGTGTCATCTAATAAGTCATCCAATTTCATCCAAGATGTAGAAACACACATATCAGACCTCATCTCATACCTCATAGATTATGTGCTAATGTGCTTGTGTGATCAGATCAAGCATGTGATTTTTTCAACTGTCCTCAACAAGTAACCAAACTAACAAATTCACTCATCAGATCATGTGTTCAAAATTTTAAGCTCACTGATGAATTCAAGACACAATTCTTTTAGATTAACTAAAATTTTTAGGGTAAACATGAACATGCAAATTTTTTTATTTTTTATTTTTCAAACAAACACACAAAACAAACAAATAACATAAAATTGGGGCAAAGTGTGTGTAAACAACACGTGTGCCCATACCCCCAAACTTAAAAGACACATTGTCCCCAATGTGTCTAAGTAAAGGAAAGAGTGTACCCGGGAGATGGTCGACATCGTCTTGGAAAGCATGGCTCATATCACACCCCCAAACTTGAAGTGCAGCACACTTGTCCCTGTAAAATAAGAAAACACACAAACAAGTAAAAAGAAAGAAAACGAAAAAATACATAAATAAAAATTGAACTTAAAACACACTAAACAAAATAAAAGGATAAACTATGGGGTGCCTCCCATGAGCGCTAAGTTTTATGTCTTCAGCCAGACGGTGGTCCCTGCTCAATGCTGTCCAGAAGTAGATGGTGGTGGTAACCGGCTAAGTATGGTCCGCTCAAGTCTTCCAAGGTAGCTAGTCGTTGATCCATCAATGCTTTATCTTCCCGAGCTTCTCGTCTTTGATCAGCCAATTCTCTACGAAGGCTTGGCATCTCTTCACTAAGGGAGTGGTACTGTGTGGCTTGAAAAATGATTGAGGCCTCCTCCTCCTCTACTGCTGCTGCTTTAGCTGCGCGTTGATCTTTGGTCATTGGCTCGGCCTCACTCTCTTCTTCACCAACTGTTGGTGCTGGGAGTACCCGGGGCATATGGGAGCAGCTCTTATTCCATTGGCGAATGCCAAATATAGGAGTAGTAGTAACTGGCTCGGCTGCAGCGGTGCCCTTGATGCCCTTTTTTCGAAGAATATACATGATGAGGTATGGGAAAGGCAACCACCATGAGTGAGTGGACTCTGCTCCCCTAATGTGCACTCCATTCCAAACTTTATGTATTTGGTTCCAAATAATGTCGGGAATGGAGTACCAGGCATCCTTTTGGAAGGCGTAGAGGGTCTATAGAAATTGATCATGCCTTTGAGTTTTGTTTCCCAAGGGGAAGGCATTATGGTGGGCGTTTGCATATTGCCCTTGGCACATGTCTTTAATGATTTTCGCCACATAGAATCGGGGCGGTTGCTCGGCAAGATGTGCGGCTTCTGGAGATTGCTCATCATTACATTGAAGGGCTGCTGCAATGTTGGCCCTTGTCAAGTCAATGGCTTGGCCGTGCACCTTGAAAGAGAGAGCGGCCAAATTGTTGCAGTCATGGGAAAGGTTGGCATAGAATTCAACTACCAACCTCCGGTAGGCGGTGGAGGTGACCGGTTTGAATAGCTTCTCGAGTCCCCTTCGCTTGAACTCGGCGACCGCCCATTGTGTCGCCGCAAGATTTTGGAACTCTTCGCGAATGGTGAAGGTGGTCTCAAACAGTAGCTCCCGGTCTTCAAAAGTGGGTGGGGGAGAAATAGCGTGGCACACGGACCCTCGGGAGGATGAAGCACGGGTTCTAGGCATGTTGAGCTTGATTGGGAACTTTTATCGAACAGGTGGTGTGCACTGGAGATGGTCAACTTCGCAACACAAGGAAAACACCGCTCAAAACCCCCTGTAAAACACCAAAATCCCAACACAGAGCAACAATGTGGGTGGATAAGCACCCATAGAGTGCTAAAAATTAAAAAGAAAAGTGAAGGTGGGAGGGTCGGAGTTGAGGAGGTGGATGGGGAACGCGATATGTGATGAAGGTGTTGGCCGTCGGGTAGAATGAGGTCGTACAAGTGTAGATGTGGTGTGGTGCTGGTGGTTCAAGGTCGGTGGAGGTAAGGGAAAGTGGTTGTGATCCGGTGACGTTGAAGTGCAGGTGATGGGGACTTGTATGGCGCAGGGGAGTGTGAGGGAGAATAGGGGGAAAGTGACCTAAAAATAGGTCACGTGCCCTGCTATCCGAGTGCACTCGATCGCACACATGGTGCGCTTGATCGCATTCAGCCAGGGTTGTGCGTGTGTGGCTGAGGTGCGCTCGAGCGCATGCAAGGTGCATTCAATCGCACTAACAGAATGTTTAAGGCCATCATTCGGTTACTGCGCTCGATCGTACACTTGTTGCGATCGATCATAGTAACAGAATGTTAATTTTTTATTTATTTATTTTTTTGAATACATAATGTTCAATAATGAAAAAGAAACACAAAGGATAAATGAGACATATGTAAAGTAAAGAAATTGATATGATGAAAAATAAGAGAAAAAAAAGTACCGCCTTCAGCGGCCTCAGTACCACTGTTTTAAGGAGATGCACTTGAGCTCCTGGATTGCTCAAACGCTTCTACTTGTGACTGTAATGTCTCTAGTGTGAAGAGCTGCACTTGAGCTCTACAGACTGTGGCTCAAGTGCCCTTGGTGGTGCAGGAACAGGACCTCTGAGAACTGTGGCTGCTTTCAGCTGCTGATGACTCCATAGGTTAGGTATTGTTTGAGCTGGAAATTCTCCCTGCTTTCTCTCACTCAGCTCCTTTGCCATCTGCCCCATTTGCACTTCCCGTCTTTGTATGGCTTGATCAGTCTTTATGTTGAACTGTTTTTGATCAGCCGTGAATTGCTGTTGTGAGGTCACCAGGTTGTGTATCATACTCTCCAGTTGGTTCAAGTTTGACTCTTGAGTTGGTTGGCTTCCTTGTTGGGGCCCCTTCTGCTGTCCTTCATTATTACTCCAAGAGAAATTTGGATGGCGCATGGTTGCGCCATCCTGGATTGTAAGTGTTGGAGCGTGGATTGTTCTTGTGGGGGTAATTATTTTGTCCCACATAATTCACCTCTTCTTGCTTTGCAAATGAAGATAAGGGACACGTCTCAGTAGTGTGATCTAGATGGGAACAAATAGCACATACCTGGATTGGTGTGTCCTATTGCAGAGGTGAGATTTTCTGAGCAGTCATCGCCTTGACAATCATGTCCAACTTCTTTTCCACAGCGGCCATCTAATTGGGAGATCCCCCATTGAGGTTTACTTCATACATGCCCTCGCTTTTGACTCCTCTCCTTCCTCTAGACTAGAATTGCTGGGAATTCTCACTTAATCTTCCAAACAGCTCCATTGCTTCCTCATTACTTTTCTACATAAGTGCTCCACCAAAAGCTGAATCAACCATCCCTTTGTTAGTATCATCTAAACCTTCATAGAAAATTTGTACCTGATCATCTTGAGGGATGTTGTGATATGGACACTTTAGAAGCAATAAATTGAAGTGATCCCATGCCTCGAAGAACAGATCTCCATTTCGTTGTTGGAACATTTGAAGTTCCCTTTTAAGTTGTCTTGTCTTCGGAGTTAAGAAAAACTTCTTCAGAAACTTGGTGGCTACTTCTTCCCAAGTATGGATAGAATCTGATAAGTGCTAAAATATTCATATTTTCAACCCTTAACTTGCATGTGTTTAATCCTTTGGTTTTGGTTAATTAGGTCATTTTAATTTCTTTTTGTTTTTTTCATACCTTGGTAGGCTTTTGGAAGAAAATGAAGTAAATCTAGATGATTTGGGCTCAAAGAGAGAAGATGGGAAAAATGGGAGCTCCCTGACACTACGATCGATCACAGGGTACCTGCGATCGAGTGCAGTACCAGAGAAGATCAAGCACAAATCAGGCCAGGAGCGATCGAGGGCATGACAGAAGAAGGATCGATCGCAGACCTGCGATTGAGCGCACACGGGTTGCGATCGATCGCACCTGTGCGCAGGAGACACATCAAGTGGCGGCTAGAATGTCTTTCTTTCCATATTAGGATTTTCCAACTCCCAATTGTAATAGGTGTTGAAACTCTATGAAATCCCTAGGTTTACTACTTTGACAAGGACTTCTAAAGCCTATAAATAGACCCTTAAGGCTCTAGAATAAGGGGGGCTTGGAAAGGAGAAGAATAGGAGCTCTTCAAGTTCAAGTTTCGGGTTTATTCTTTTCTTTTCTTTTCTTTTATTTATGAATATGTTTAACATCAATTTTATGTGTAGCTAATTTAATTAGTAGGGCTTGATTGAAGCTCGAGTTATGTGTAGTTAATATTTTAATATTAGCACCCTTGTAATGATCTTGTTGTGCTATTTAACTTGATTAACACCTACTTGCATGAATTCCTCATATGTGTGTGCCTGATCAACATATGCATGTGGTATGGACTAGTTAGTTAAATCAATTTGGATGGCCGAGTCCTGGGTTTAATAGAAGTAACAAAAGAATCCACACCGCAATTCTTGGGTTATTCAACATGGGGAACCAGGAGTATGTGCCATGCCCTAGGCCTCATGTGTTTGTCGATTTCTATAGAATATATGCTTTCCTAAGGAACAACTTAGTATACATCATGCTAAATCCCTTAGAAAAGAAAAGAGTTAGAGTATACGCCATGCCTAACTTGTTGTTTAAGGAAATCTATAGCCTAAGGAGTATACGCCATGCCCTTGGGTTGACAAACATTAGATATGCATAACATGATCAAAGCATTGGCATATTGTTATATTAGCTAAATATAAGTAGTGGTGGATATCAAAGCCCTACCTTTTATTATCATCACTTAGACAATCAATCTTCGTTTTACTTAAGGAATTTATTTTTAAACAAAAATTCAGCAATCCTCGTGGGAATGATCCTGTACTTGCACCATATACTACTATGTTGACCTTGTGCACTTGTAGGTAAAACGTACAATTATTTACCTATTAATTTAGGTAGATATTTGCACAACAAGTTTTTGGAGCCGTTGCGGGGGATTGCGGCGAATTTTGTTTAGAATTATTTTCCTTTAGTTGTGTTATTTTAATTTTCAATTTTCAATTTCGTTTCTGTCAAAAATATTTTCTTTTGATTCCTAAATATTTCTGTTTTTTTTGTTTAAGGTGGCGGATTAGCATTCTGTGATTGTGATCAATCGTCAGCCAAGTGCGATCGAGCGCATTGCGATCGAACACACCAACCTGTGATCGAGTGCAGTTCCAGGGAGAACCCGGACCAGCAGCACTGAAGCTACTCGACTGAAGAAGTAATTCAGTTGATGCAAGGTCATCGATCCGAAGCCTCAACCGTTATTCCACTCAATCCTGAAATTGAGCAGACAATTCGACAACGACCTCGAAACAAAGAAGAAGAGGAAGAAATTGATATGGAAGATTTGCAAGAGAATCCAATTGGACCAAGACCATTAGAGGCAAATCCACCACGGGTGAGGAGACCAATGAAGTAGGCATACGTTCAAGCAAACCTCCATCAACCCTCATGCATAGCAATCAACCAGAGGTGGATGGCATCTATTATATCTCTCCTCAAATCCTTAATGCATTGACTCACTTCAAAGGCACAGCTACTGAGGATCCCAACTTACATCTTAAAGAATTCTTTGATTTATGCAAGTTGCAGCATGTCCAAGGCCTAACTCCAGAGAGACTCAGGTTAGTCCTCTTCCCTTTCTCCTTGAAAGATAATGCTAAACTGTAATACAATTCCTTGCCTGCAGATTCTATCCATACTTGGGAAGAATTAACCACCAAGTTTTTGTAGAGGTTTTTCCCAGCCCAGAAGACAAAACAGCTTAAAAGGGAACTTCAAATGTTCCAACAACGAGATGGAGATTTGTTCTTTGAGGCCTGGGATAACTTCAATTCCTTGCTTCTAAAGTGCCAACATCACAACATCCCTCAAGATGATCAGGTACAAATTTTTTATTAAGGTTTAGATGATACTAACAAAGGGATGGTTGATTCAGCTTGTGGAGGAACACTTATCGAGAAGAGTAGTCAGGAAGCTGTGGAACTTTTTGAAACATTAAGTGAGCATTCACAACAATTTTGTTCAAAAGGAAGGAGAGGAATCAAAAGCAAGGGCATGTATGAAGTAAACCTCAGTGGGGGATCACCCAATCAATTGGCTGCTGTAGAAAAGAAGTTGGACATGATTGTTAAGGCCATGACTGCTCAGAAAATCTCACCTCTGCAACAGGACACACCAATCCAGGTATGTGCTATTTGTTCCCATTTAGATCACACCACTGAGACGTGTCCTTTATCTCCATTTGCAATGCAAGAAGAGGTGAATTTTGTGAGACAAAACAATTACCCCCACAATAACAATCCATACTCCAATACTTACAATCTAGGATGGCGCAACCATCCAAATTTCTCTTGGAGTAATAATCAAGGACAGCAGAAAGGGCCCAACAAGCAAGCCAACCAACTCAAGAGTCAAAGATGAACCAAGTGGAGAGTATGATACACAACCTGGTAACTTCACAATAGCAATTAACGGCTAATCAAAAACAATTCAATACAAAGACTGATCAAGCCATTCAAAGATTGGAAGTGCAAATGGGCCAGATGGCGAAAGAGCTGAGTGAGAGGAAGCAGGGAGAATTTCCAACTCAAACAATACCTAACTCAGGGAGTCACTAGCAGCTGAAAGCAGCCACAGTCCTCAGAGGTCCTGTTCCTACATTATCAAGGGCACTTGAGCCAAATTCTGGAGAGCTCAAGTGATGCTCTTCACACTAGAAGACATTATAGTCACAAGTAGAAGTCTTTGAGCAAATCCAGGAGCTCAAACGCATCTATTCAAAACAAGTGGTACTCAGGCCACTAAAGGCTGTAAAAATTTTTCTTCTCTTGTTATTCATCATATCAACTTCTTTACTTTACATGTGTCTCAATTATCCCTTGTGTTTTGTTTTCATTATTGACCATTATTTTATTTTTCTTTTGTTTTGTTTTTTTTTTTTTTAAAAAAAAGGTTTTGACATTCTGTTACTACGATCGATCGCAACAAGTATGTGATCGAGTGCAGTGACCGAATGATGGCCTTAAACATTCTGTTAGTGCGATCGAACGCACCCTGGGTGCGATCGAGCGCACCGCACCAGCACACACACAAACTCGCCCGAATGCGATCAAACGCACCTTGGGTGCGATCGAGCACACTCGGATAGCAGGGCACATGACCTATTTTTGGTCATTTTCCCCTAATCTCCCTCACAATTTCCCAGCCCCGTACAAGCTTTTCACACACCCACCTCCGGCAACCACTTACTCCGTCCATTTTTCAACTATTTTTCTCCCATTCCACCACACAACCACCGCACAGGTCACCTTTCCGGCCACCGTACCACCACTTTTCCACCACAATCTCCCACAACCCCTTCACCATTCCCATCAATAACCCATCTCCAAACACTCCCCCAACCTCCAATTTGTCTCATTCTTTTTGCAATTGTGGGTGTTCAACCACCCATATTGCCTCGGTGTTGGGCGTTCTTTTTCTTTGCAGGGGGTTTTGGGCATCTTTTGCTGCATTTTGCTATTGTGGTCATTAGAAGTGCGCACTAATTGTTCGACAAAAGTCCCCAATCAAGCTCAACATGCCAAGATCTCGTGCTTCATCATCCCGGGAGTCCGAGGCCCCAGCTACTTCTCCTCCACCCACTTTCGAAGAGCAGGAGCTACTGTTTAAGACCACCTTTGCCTTAAGAGAGGAATTTCAAAACCTTGAATTAACCCAATGGGCAGTCGCCGAATTCAAGCATCGGGGGCTCAAAAAGCTTTTCAAACCGGTCACCACCACGGCCTACTGAAAGCTAGTGATCGAATTTTATGCCAAACTCTCCCATGACTACAACAATTTGGCTGTTCTCTCTTCAAAGGTGCAAGGCCAAACTATTGATGTGACCAGGGCCGACATTGCAGCAGCACTTCAATGCAATGATGAGCACCCTCCAGAAGCTGCACATCTTGTCGAGCAACCGCCCCAATACTATGTGGCGAAAATCATTGAGGATATGTTTCGAGGGCAATATGCTGATGCCCACCATAATGCTGGCAGCCGGTCCAAGCTACCTCGAAGGCTTTGGTTTGTGGACTCCATACTACACCGCAATGCCTTCCCCTTGGGACACAAAACTCAAAGGCGTGATCAATTTCTCCAAACTCTCTACGCCTTCCACAAGGATGCCTAGTACTCCATTCCCGACATCATTTGGAACCAAATACATAAATTTTGGAATGGAGTGCACATTGGGGGAGCAGAGTCCACTCATTTATGGGGGTTGCCTTTTCCATACCTCATCACCTATGTCCTCCGGAAGTAAGGCATCAAGGGCACTGTAGCTGATGAGCCAGTCACTACTACTCCCATATTTGGCATTTGCCAATGGAACAAGAGCTGCGCCGATATGCCCCGGGTACTTCTAGCACCAGAAGCTGGTGAAGAAGTGGATGAGGCTAAGCCAATGGCCGAAGATGCACCTGTAGCTGGGTCAGAATCAGCAGGAAAGAGGGCCCCAATCAATTTTCAAGCAGCACAACACCGCTCCCTTAGTGAAGAGATGGCGGGCCTTCGGAGAGAGCTGGCTGATCAAAGAAGGGAGGCTTCGGAAGATAAAGCATTGATGGATCAACGATTAACTGCCATGGAAGAATTGATACAGTCCATCCTTAGCCATTTGCCACCACCATCTGGAGCCTCTACTTTTGGACAGCAATGAGAGGGGACCACCGTCTGGCTGAAGACGTAAAACTTATCGCTCATGGGAGGCACCTCATCGTTTATCCTTTTCTTTTGTTCAGTGTGTGTTTAGTGTTGTGCAAAAATATACCTTAGTTAATAGGTAAATAATTGTACGTTTTAACTTGCAAGTGCACAAGATCAAAACAATAGTATAGTGCAGCAAGTACGAGGTCGAACCCACGGAGATTGTGATTTTATTTAGAATTAATTAAAATATCAAATTGTCACAGATTTGATATTGAGAAAAATAAAAAGATATAAAAATAAAGTAAAGGTAAAGGAAGGGCTTTGATATCCACCACTAATCATGCTTAGATAATATAACAATATGCCAATGATCCAATCATATTATGAGTACTTAATGTTTGTCAACCTAAGGGCATGGGTGTCTACTCCTTAAGCTATTGATCTCCCTAAGCAACGAATTAGGCATGGGTGTCTACTCTAATTCTTTTCTTTCTTAAAGGATTTAGCATGGGTGTCTACTAAGTTGTTCTTTAAGAAACAATAAATCTATGAAAATCGACAAACACATGAGGCCTAGGGCATGGGTGTCTACTCCCGGTTCCCCATGTTGATTAACCCAAGAATCCGGTGTGGATATCTTTTGTTACTCTTATTAAACCCAGGACTCGATCATCCAAATTGATTTAATTAACTAATCCATACCACATGCATATAATGGCCAATCACATACATATGAGGAATTCAAGAAAACAGGAATTAATCAAGTTAAGCAACACAATATGATTATCACAAAGGCGCCAATATTAAAATATTAAATAAACATAACTAGGGCTTCAATCTAGCCCTACTATGTAAATTAGCTACACATAGAATTTATGTTAAACATCTTTGTAAAATAAAAGCAAGGAAAAGAATAAACCCGAGACTTGAACTTGAGAGCTCCTATACTTCTCTTCCTCCCAGCCTCCTATTCTAAAGGTTTAAGAGTCTATTTATAGGCTTTAAAAGTCCTTGGAAAAGTAGTAAAACCTAGGGTTTTCGCAGGTTTCAATCCTATTACAATTTGGAGTTGGAAAAACCCTATTATGGAAATAGGTACATTGTAGTCGACCACTTGGAATGCCTCCTGCGCACGGGTGCGCTCGATCGCAGCCCATGTGCGCTCGATCGCACGTCTGCGATCGATGCCTCTTCTGCCTACGCTCGATCGCTTCTGGCTTGGCTTGTGCAGCATCTCCTCTAGTATTGCGCTCGATCGCAGATACTCTGCGATTGATCGCAGTACCAGGGAACTCCAATTTTCCTGTGTTCTCTTTTTGAGCCTAAATCACCCAGTTTTACTTCACTTTCTTCCAAAAGCCTGTAAAAACAACAAAAACACAAAAAGGAAGAAAAATGATCTAATTAACTAAAACCAAAGGATTAAAACATGTAAGATAAGGGCTGAAAATATAAATATTTTTCAATTTTTATTTAGTTTTAGTTTTGTTCCTTTTTACTTGTTTGTGTGTTTTCTTATTTTGCAGGGACAAGTGTGCTTCACTTCAAGTTTGGGGGTGTGGTATGAGCCATGCTTTCCAAGATCATATCGACCATCTCCCGAGTACACTCTTTCCTTGTTTTAGACACATTGGGGACAATGTGTCATTTAAGTTTGGGGGTATGGGCACACATGTTGTTTACACACACTTTGTCCCAATTTCATGTTATTTGTTTTTTTGTTTGTTTATATATAAAATAAATAAATAAATACAAAAATACAAAAATAAACAAATTTATGCATGATCATGTTTATCCTAAAAGTTTGGTTAATCTGAAAGAATTGTGGCTTGAATTCATCAGTGAGCTGAAAATTTTGAACACATGATCTAATGAGTGAACCTGTTAGTTTGATTACTTGTTTAGGACAGTTGAAAAATCACATGTTTGATTTGATCACACAAGCACATTAGCACATAATCTGTGAGGTATGACATGAGGTCTGATATATGTGTTTCTGCATCTTGGATGAAATTGGATGACTTGTTAGATGGACACTTTGGCATATTTGAAAAAAAAAAAAAGAAATAAATGATCATTGATGGCTTTTCACTGAGTAACTAGACCTCTTGCCTTAAAGCATTGGGTGTTCACGTCAAAAGGTCAAAAATGTTGATTTGATCAATGTCATGGTTAGTTGGTTTTGTAGCCTTTTTTACTCGAGTTTGTAGGTCCTTAGGGGTGTCTCTACAGCTAATGCCCTAAAACCACCTGGTTTGGGAGTCATTGACTTAACACTCGCTACAAGGGTCAATTAGAAAGTTTAAGGGAACCAACATTGCATAACCTGACGAAAAAAAAAAGAAAAATATGCGATTGTGTCATTCTAATATGGATTTCAGTGAATTTTGAGATATTGAGACATTACATATTGGAAAGATTTGGAAGTCTCATAATTTTGTGCTAATTCACTTTACACTGTTTTCAAACTTGTGATGTTTTAGCATGTCCTTTGTGAGTAATTGCACTTTGAGATTCCAATTCATTGTGAAAATGGAGTTCATATTTTTAAACTTGCTAATGAATGAAAATCATGATCTTGAAGTGATACTTTAATTTTTGGGATAACATGAACTGTGCATGATGTTTGTGGGTAACATTTCAGGAAAGCCCTCATGAGACTTCACTCGTCCTCTAGGGAATTCCTAGAGGTTTAAAAGGCTTGTTGCATATGTTAAATGCAATTGTACATCCCACAAAAGATCGATTTATCTTTTGTTTTCTGTTTTTCCATTCCTGCTTTTAGTTTTGTATTGCTAAGGGACTAGCAACATGTAAGTTTGCAGGTGTGATAAGTGCCAAAATATTCATATTTTCAGCCCTTAACTTGCATGTTTTAATCCTTTGGCTTTGGTTAATTAGGTGATTTTAATTTCTTTTTGTGTTTTTCATACCTTTGTAGGCTTTTGGAAGAAAACGAAGTAAATCTAGATGATTTGGGCTCAAAGAGAGAAGATGGGAAAAATGGGAGCTCCCTGACACTACGATTGATCACAGGGTACCTGCAATCGAGAGCAGAACCCGAGAAGATCAAGCACAAATCAGGCCAGGAGCGATCGAGCGCATGACAAAAGAAGGATCGATCGCAGACCTGCGATCAAGCGCACACGGGTTGCGATTGATAGCACCTCTGTGCAGGAGACACATCAAGTGGCGGCCAGAATGTCTTTCTTTCCATATTAGGGTTTTCCAACTCCCAATTGTAATAAGTTTTGAAACCCTACGAAATCCCTAGGTTTACTACTTTGACAAGGACTTCTAAAGCCTATAAATTGACCCTTAAGCCTCTAGGATAAGGGGGGCTTGGAAAAGAGAAGAATAGGAGCTCTTCAAGTTCAAGTCTCGGGTTTATTCTTTTCTTTTCTTTATGAAGATGTTTAACATCAATTTTATGTGTAGCTAATTTAATTAGTAGGGCTTGATTGAAGCCCTAGTTATGTTTAGTTAATATTTCAATATTGGCGCCCTTGTAATGATCTTGTTGTGCTACTTAACTTGATTAACACCTACTTGCATGAATTCCTCATATGTATGTGCCTGATCAATATATGCATGTGGTATGGACTAGTTAGTTAAATAAATTTGGATGACCGAGTCCTGGGTTTAATAGAAGTAACAAAAGAATCCACACCGCGATTCTTGGGTTAATCAACCTGGGGAACCAGGAGTATATGCCATGCCCTAGGCCTCATGTGTTTGTCGATTTCCATAGAATATATGCTTTCCTAAGGAACAACTTAGTATACATCATGCTAAATCCCTTAGAAAAGAAAAGAGTTAGAGTATACGCCATGCCTAACTCGTTGTTTAGGGAAATCTATAGCCTAAGGTGTATACGCCATGCCCTTAGGTTGACAAACATTAGATATGCATAACATGATCAAATCATTGGCACATTATTATATTAGCTAAATATAATTAGTGGTGGATATCAAAGCCCTACCTTTTATTATCATTACTTAGACAATCAAACTTTGTTTTACTCTAGGAATTTATTTTTAAACAAAAATTCTGCAATCCTCATGGGAATGATCCTGTACTTGCAACATATACTACTATGTTGACCTTGTGCACTTGCAGGTAAAACATACAATTATTTACCTATTAATTTAGGTAGATATTTGCACAACAGAATCTGCAGGCAAAGAATTATACCATAGTTTAGCATTATCTTTCAAAGAGAAAGGAAAGAGGACTAACCTGAGTCTCTCTGGAGTTAGGCCTTGGACATGCTGCAACTTGCATAAATCAAAGAATTCTTTAAGATGCAAATTGGGATCCTCAGTAGCTGTTCCTTTGAAGTGAGTCAATGCATTAAGGATTTGAGGAGAAATATAATAGCTGCCTTCCACCTCCGGTTGATATGCTTTGCATGAGGGTTGCTGGGGGTTTGCTGGAACGAATGCCTGCTTCATCGGTCTCCGCATCGATGGTGGATTTGCCTCTAATGGTCTTGTCCCAATTGGTTTCTCTTTCAAATCTTCCATCTCATTTTCTTCCTCTTCTTCTCTGTCTCTAGGTTGTTGTTGAATTGTCCGCTCAATTTCAGGATCGAGTGGAATGACGGTTGAGTCTTGAGATCGACGACCTTGCATCAATTGAATTGCTTTTTCAGTCAGGCAGCTTCAGTGCTGCTTGTCCGGATGCTCCCTGCAACTACGCTCGATCGTAGGTTTGTGCGTTCGATCGCACTTGGCTGATGTTTGATCGCATTCACAAAATGCTAGTCCGCAACCTGACACAGAAAACAGAAAAATTTAAGAATCAATAGAAAATCTTTTTGACAAAAACAAAATTGAAAATTGAAAATTAAAATAACACAACTAAAGGAAAATAATTTTTTAAACAAAATTCGCTGCAGTCCCCGGCAACGGCGCCAAAAACTTGTTGTTCCACAATTACCCACTTAAATTAATAGGCAAATAACTGGATGTTTTACCCCCAAGTGCATGAGGTCAACATACTAGTATAGTGTGCAAATACGGGGTGATTCCCACGAGGACTGTTGAATTTTGTCTAAAATTAATTCCTAAAGTGAAATAAAACAAATGATTGGATTTAAATTGATAATGATAAAAAGGTAGGGTTTTGATATCCACCACTAATTATATTTAGCTAATATATCAATATGCCAATGTTTTGATCATGTTATGAATATCTAATGTTTGTCAACCTAAGGACATTGGTATCTACTCCTTAAGCTATTGATTTCCCTAAGCAACGAATTAGGCATGGGTGTCTACTCCAATTCTTTTCTTTCTTAAGGGATTTAGCATGGGTGTCTACTAAGTTGTTCTTTAAGAAAACATAAAACTGTGGAAATCGACAAAGACATGAGGCCTAGAGCATGGTTGTCTCCTCCCGGTTCCCCATCTTGATTAACCCATGAATCCGTTGTGGATAACTTTTGTTACTTATGTTAAACCAAGGACTCGGTCATCCAAATTGATTTAACTAACTAGTCCATACCACATGCACATGTTGATCAGACACACACATATGAGGAATTCATGAAACTAGGTATTAATCTAGTTAGACATCATAACAAGATCATCACAAAGGCGCCAATATTGAATATTAACAAAACATAACTAGGGCTTCAATCTCGCCCTACTAATAAATTAGCTACACATAGAGTTGATGTTAAACATCTTCATAAAATAAAAGAAAAGAAAGGAAAAGAATAAACCCGAGACTTGAACTTGAAAAGCTCCAATTCTTTTCCTTACAAAGCATACATATTCTAGAGGCTTAAGGGTCTATTTATAGGCTTTAGAAGTCCTTGACAAACTAGTAAACCTAGGAATTTCGTAGGGTTTCAAAACCTATTACAATTGGGAGTTGGAAAGCCCTAATATGGAAAGAATGACAATCTGGCCGCGACTTGATATGTCTCCTGCGCACGGGTGCGATTGATCGCAACCCGTGTGCGCTCGATCACAGGTCTGCGATCGAGCCTATTCTATTCTGTGCTCGAACGCTGATTGCCTGCTTCGTGCTATGTCTTTCTCTGGTATTGCGCTCAATTGCAAGTAACCTGTGATCGATCACAGTGTCAGGGGCTCCCATTGTTCCCATCTTCTCTCTTTGAGCCCAAATCTTCCAGATTTACTTCATTTTCTTCCAAAAGCCTACAAAAGTTTGGAAAACACAAAAAGGAATTAAAATGACCTAATTAATTAAAACCAAAGGATTAAAGCATGCAAGTTAAGGGCTGAAAATATGAATATTTTAGCACTTAACAGTTGTGCGGCTTGTTGACTAGGTGAGATGTTCTGAGTAGTCATGGCTTTGACAATCATATCTAGCTTTCGTTCCACTGCAACCATCTGATTTGGAGATCCACCACTCAGGTTCACTTCATACATGCCCTTGCTCTTTACTCGTTGCCTCCCTATAGATGAGAATTGTTAGGAGTGTTCACTCAATGTCTCGAAGAGCTCTATGGCTTCCTCACTGCTCTTTTCCATCAGCACACCTCCACAAACTGAATCAACAACACCCTTGTTAATATCATTTTACCCTTCATACAAATTTTGTACCTGATCATCTTGAGATATGTTGTGATGTGGACACTTAAGAAGCAGCGCATTGAAGTGGTCCCATGCAAAAATATACCTAAATTAATAGGTAAATAATTGTACATTTTAACTCGCATGTGCACAAGATCAAAACAATAGTATAGTGCAGCAAGTACAAGGTCGAACCCACGGAGATTGTGATTTTATTTAGAATTAATTAAAATATCAAATTGTCACAGATTTGATATTGAGAAAAATAAAATGATATAAAAATAAAGTAAAGGTAAAGGCAGGGCTTTGATATCCACCACTAATCATGCTTAGATAATATAACAATATGCCAATGATCCAATCATATTATGAGTACTTAATGTTTGTCAACCTAAGGGCATGGGTGTCTACTCCTTAAGCTATTGATCTCCCTAAGCAACAAATTAGGCATGGGTGTCTACTCTAATTCTTTTCTTTCTTAAAGGAGTTAGCATGGGTGTCTACTAAGTTGTTCTTTAAGAAAGCATAAATCTATGGAAATCGACAAACACATGAGGCCTAGGGCATGGGTGTCTACTCCCGGTTCCCATGTTGATTAACCCAAGAATCCGGTGTGGATATCTTTTGTTACTCTTATTAAACCCAGGACTCGATCATCCAAATTGATTTAATTAATTAATCCGTACCACATGCATATAATGGCCAATCACATACATATGAGGAATTCAAGAAAACAGGAATTAATCAAGTTAAGCAACACAATATGATTATCACAAAGGCGCCAATATTGAAAATATTAAATAAACATAACAAGGGCTTCAATCTAGCCCTACTAAGTAAATTAGCTACACATAGAATTTATGTTAAACATCTTTGTAAAATAAAAGCAAGGAAAAGAATAAACCCGAGACTTGAACTTGAGAGCTCCTATACTTCTCTTCCTCCCAGCCTCCTATTCTAAAGGTTTAAGAGTCTATTTATAGGCTTTAGAAGTCCTTGGAAAAGTAGTAAAACCTAGGGTTTTCGCAGGTTTCAATCCTATTACAATTTGGAGTTAGAAAAACCCTATTATAGAAATAGGTACATTGTAGCCGCCACTTGGAATGCCTCCTGCGCACGGGTGCGCTCGATCGCTGCCCGTTTGCGCTCGATCGCACGTCTGCGATCAATGCCACTTCTGCCTGCGCTCGATCGCTTCTGGATTGGCATGTGCAGCATCTCCTCTAGTATTGCGCTCGATCGCAGATACTCTGCGATTGATCGCAGTACCAGGGAACTCCAATTTTCCTGTGTTCTCTTTTTTGAGCCTAAATCACCCAGTTTTACTTCACTTTCTTCCAAAAGCCTGTAAAAACAACAAAAACACAGAAATGAAGTAAAATGATCTAATTAACTAAAACCAAAGGATTAAAACATGTAAGATAAGGGCTGAAAATATGAATATTTTAGCGCTTATCATCCCATGCTTCAAAGAAAAGGTCTCCATCTCTCTGTTGAAAAGATTGAATCTCCCTTTTGAACTGCCTTTTCTTTTGAGCTGGGTAAAACTTCTTTTGGAACTTTCTGGACAACTCTTCCCAAGTATGAATGGAATCTGCAGGCAAGGAATTATACCATAACTTAGCATTATCTCTTAGGGAAAAATGAAATAAGACTAACTTGATTCCCTCCGAATATAGGCCTGGATGTGCTGAAGTTTGCAGATATCAAAGAACTCCCTAAGGTGTTTTAGTGGATCCTCAGTAGCTGTGCCCTTGAAGTGAGTCAAAGCATTAAGTATTTGCGGGGATATATAGTAACTTCCTTTTGTTTCTGGTTGATAAGCGATGCATGATGGCTGGTTGAGGTTCTGCGAGATGAAAGACTATTTCATAGGTCATCGCGCTGGTAGCGAATTCTCAAGAAGATCTTCCATTGTTTCCTCAACTTCCTCTTCTTCTTCTGTATCGGAGTTGTCTCTAGCCCTTTGTTGAATGGTCCACTCAATTTTTGGATTGAGTGGAAGGATGATTGAGGCTTGAGATCAACGACCTTGCATAAGAAGATTTGTCTTTGCAGTCACAGCAACTTCAATGCTGCTGTTCGGATGTCCTCTGGAACTACGCACAATCGCAGGTTAGTGCGATCGATCTCACACGGTCTCCACTTGATCGCAGTAACAGAATGTAGGATGCTGCAGAGCCGAAACAGAACAGAAAACAGAGAAATAAATACGAAAAATATTTTTTTATTTTTAATAAAAACAAAATTAAAATTAAAAACTAAAATAACTAAATTGCGAGAAAATAATTCTAAACAAAATTTGACGCAATCCCAGGCAACGGCGCCATAAACTTGTTCTGCAAATATCTACCTAAATTAATAGGCAAATAATTGTACGTTAAACTCGCAAGTGCACAAGATCAATATAGTAGTATAGGGTGCAAGTACGAGATCATTCCCACGAGGATTGCTAAATTTTGCTTAAAATAAATTCCATAATTAAAACAAAACAAAGATTGATTTTTGAGTTAATAAAGATAAAGGTAGGGCTTTGATATCCACCACTAATTGTACTCAAATAATAAAACAACATGCCAATGCTTTAATCATCTTATGAATACCTATTGTTTGTCAACCTAAGGGCATGGGTGTATACTCCTTAAGCTATATATTTCCCTAAGCAATGAGTTAGGCATGGGTGTATACTCTAACTCTTTTCTTTCTTAAAGGATTTAGCATGGGTGTCTACTAAGTTGTTCTTTAAGAAAACATAAATCTATGGAAATTGACAAACACGGAACCTAGGGCATGGGTGTATACTCCCGATTTTCCATGTTGATTAACCCAAGAACCCGGTGTGGAATTCTTTTGTTACTCTTATTAAACCCAAGACTCGGTCATCCAAATTGATTTAATTAACTAATCCATACCACATGCATATGTTGATCAGGCAAACACATATGAGGAATTCAATAAAACAGGAATTAATCAAGTTAAGCATCACAGTATGAATATCACAAATGCGCCAATATTGAAATATTAAATAAACATGATTAGGGCTTCAATCTAGCCCTACTAAGTAGTTTAGTTACATATGAGTTTGATGTTAAACATCTTCAAAAAATAAAATAAAGAGGAAAAGAATAAACGCAAAACTTGAACTTGAAGAGCTGCAATTCTTCTCCTTGGAATTGTGTGTCTATTCTAAAGGCTTAAGGGTCTATTTATAGGCCTTAGGAACACTCTAGAACCCTAAAAGTTGTAGGTTTTGCGTTGAAGTTCGCCTAGGGTTTTGAAGGGTTGAAAATGAGGACTTTTCAGAATAGGGCGCTACTGACTTGCTCCTCACGCACGGGTGCGCTCGATCGCATCCCGTGTGCGATTGCTCGCATGACTGCAATCGATCTCCTGTGTTAGGTGCTCGATCGCAATGCGATCGAGGCTGCTTCTTGTGCGCACGAGCGCGCCTTGCTCGTCTTGGCTTGGACCTCTTTGGTAGTGCGCTCGAGCACAGTAACCCTGCGATCGATTGCACTATCAAAACCTTTTGCTTGACTCAAATCTTCTAGCTTTTTTTTTTCAATTTTGTCCTTTAAGCCTGAGACTTTCAGAAATACTTTCTTTTCTTCCAAAAGCCTACAAAAACACAGAAAACATATAAAATGACTAAAATAGCATAAACTAACAAAACTAAGGAATTAACAAATATAAGTTAATGGCTAAAATATGAATATTTTGGCACTTAACAGATAACATACCCCAAAATGTGGAGCAACCTAGAGTTGAGAATGAGGATACGAGAGCTGAGAATTTTGAGCAAGCTAGAGCTTGGAATGTTGATTTCACTACATCACTTAGGGATTTGTTTGCACCCGCTGCAACTAATTCCCATTTGTGTGTAGTGTTGCCACCAACCAATGCTACCCATTTTGATTTGAACCCACATGTCATCGAACTCCTACCATCATTCCATGGCCTAGAACTTGAAAATCCTTACGGTCATGTAAAGAAATTCAAAGACATGTGCGCCACTTTTAAGTTTCGAAACTTTTCTAAAGAGTCTGTCCACCTTAGACTATTTCCTTTCTCTCTACACGATAAAGCCAGGGCATGGTTGGATTCCAATATGCCCGGGTCCATTACATCTTGGGAAAGCTTGTTGAGTAAGTTCTATAACAAATTTGTCCCAATGTGAAAGGTAAATGAATGTAGAAAGGATATTAGCTCTTTCACTTAGGAGGACGATGAGAAGTTTTCAGAAAGTTGGGAGAGATTCAAGGAGTTGTTGATAAGATGCCCTCCACATGGATATGAGAAGTGGAGACTCGTTCAGTTCTTCTACCAAGGATTGACCCATTCCAATCATAGTATGATCGAGTCAATGAATGGGGGGGCATTCTTAAGTTTAACGGGGAACGAAGTGTATAAGGCATTGGACAAATTGTCCGACAACTCACAGCAATGGGATTTTTTGAGTTGTCGGGATAAATCTGCTCGTATCCCCAAGAAAGGAGGCATCTATGAGGTTAAGGAGGACACTAATTTGAGGTTAAAAATAGATGCCATCACCAGGAAGGTTGAAGCTCTCGCTGTGGGTCAGTCCATCAATGCTGCAAACACTTTCAATGTTGATAACTGTTCCATCTGTGCTGGTCCTATGCACTTAGCACCGAATTGTCCATCTATGCTGGCTTTTGCCGAGTATCCTATGGAACAAGTGAATGCTCTCAACGACTATCGGAAGCAGTCAAATGGACCATACTCAAAGACCTACAATCCAAGGTGGCGGAACCACCCAAATTTCTCATGGAAGCAAAACCAACTAGTAAATCAGGGAGGAGCTCCTCATCATGCTCACAATCAATAACCTCCTGGGTTTCTTCTGCCAACTTAGAATCATGCCTTCCAAGCCCCCACTCAAGTGCCAGATTCTTCATAGTCGTCCTTGGAAGACACTATCAAGGAACTCCACTCTCAGACTACACACACCATCTAGGACTTCATGAAGATGATTGGTCAATCCATAAGTGAAGTGAGGAGTGCGACCATGGTAAACATGCAAGCGATTGCCAAGCTGGAGAGTTAGATGGGTCAAATTACAAATCACTTGGGTGAGAGAGAATGGGAAGTTACCAAGTCAGCCCTTGCCCAACCCCAAGGTGTAGTCTATTGTCACACTTAGGTAAAGGAGACAAGTGGACAATAAAGTGGATCAAGAAGATGAGGATCGTGCTGAGCCACAAAGGCAAGAGAGTGGCAAAGATGAGAGGAGAGAAGTTGAGCCGACCACGGTCCAAACCATTGGATGATCCCCCTAGAAGTTTTATCTTAAAAGCTCCTTACCTAGAAAGAGTGAAGGCTCCAAAGAAGAATACGCAGTATGCTGAAATCCTAGAGGTATTCAAACAAGTTCAAATAAACATTCCATTTTTGGATGC
Source organism: Corylus avellana (assembly GCF_901000735.1). NCBI lineage: Eukaryota > Viridiplantae > Streptophyta > Magnoliopsida > Fagales > Betulaceae > Corylus > Corylus avellana. Next base: position 21,983,462 of record NC_081541.1, on the reverse strand, counting down.
CATCCAGCGAGTGCCTTCTTATGCTAAGTTTCTAAAGGATTTGGTCACTGTCAAGAGAAAGACCAGCCTCCCAAAGAAAGTATTTCTGACCGGGCAAGTCAACTCCATCCTTCAATGTATGCTTCCTATCAAGTATAAGGACACTGAGTGTTTGATAAGTGCTAAAATATTCATATTTTCAGCCCTTAACTTGCATGTTTTAACCCTTTGGTATTAATTAATTAGGCCATTTTAATTCCTTTTTGTGTTTTTCATACTTTTGCAGGCTTTTAGAAGAAAATGAAGTAAATCTAGATGATTTGGGGCTCAAAAATAGAAGATGGAGAAAATTGGAGCTCCCTGGCACTGCGATCAATCGCAGGGTACCTACGATCGAGCACAGTACCCGAGAGGACACAGCACAAAGCAGGTCAGGAGCGATCGAGCGCATGCCAAAAGAAGGATCGATCGCAGACCTGCGATCGATCGCACCCGTGCACAGGAGACACATCAAGTGGCGACTAAAGTGTCACTCTTTCCATATTAAGGTTTTCCAACTCCCAATTTGAATAGGTCTCAAAACCCTACGAAATCTCTAGGTTTACTACTTTGCCAAGGATTTCTTAAATCTATAATAAATAGACCCTTAAGCCTCTCGAATATATATACTTTGTAAGGAGAAGAATAGGAGCTCTTCAAGTTCAAGTCTTGGGTTTATTCTAGAATATAAATCAATTTGGATGGCCGAGTCCTGGGTTTAACATAAGTAACAAAGTAATCCACACCGGATTCTTGGGTTAATCAACATGGGGAACCGGGAGTATATGCCATGCCCTAGGCCTCATGTGTTTGTCGATTTCCATAGAACATATGCCTTCCTAAGGAACAACATAGTATAAATCATGCTAAATCCCTTAGGAAAGAAAAGAGTTAGAGTATACACCATGCCTAATTCGTTGCTTAGGGAAATCTATAGCCTTAGGAGTATACGCCATGCCCTAAGGTTGACAAACATTAGATATGCGTAACTTGATCAAAGCATTGGCATATTGTTATATTAACTAAATATATTTAGTGGTGGATATCAAAGCCCTGCCCTTTATTATCATCACTTCAACAATCAATCTTTGTTTTACTTAAGGAATCTATTTTTAAACATAAATTCAGCAATCCTCGTGGAAATGATCTTGTACTTGCACCATATACTACTATGTTGACCTAGTGCACTTGCAGGTAAAACGTACAATTATTTACCTATTAATTTAGGTAGATATTTTGCACATCAAGTTTTTGGCGCCGTTGTCGGAGATTGTTTGATTTGTTTGGAATTATTTTCCTTAGTTTGTTTTTGTTTTAAATTTTTCTGTTTTTATAGTTTTTTCTGCAGTTCCTGTTTTGCCACTGGAGGTGCGATTGATCGCCCAACCGGTGCGATCGATCGCCCAACCGGGGTGATCGAGCACACCAGTACGATCGAGCGCACTCACGGTGCGATCGATCGCACATCCATAGAGCATCACGGTTACTGCACTAATTATAGATCTGATTTTTTTTCTTTTGTTTCATTCAGGGTCATTCAAGTCTGCATATTAGGTTAAGTTTTTATTTCCTTTTTAATTTTAACTTCTTTTTGTTATTTTATTTTTAATTTCACATATGTGGGGAGGCATTCCGACACCCCATGGACTGTGTTCTTTATGCCACGACCCTTATCACCATGTTAGAAAATGTCCTTCAATAAGGCAAATTCCTAACAAAGTTTTTGGGCATAAGAACTCATCAATCTCTAGACCGGGGAACGACAACTATCTTGATTGCTGCAACCCAACCTAGAGCCAACAGTCAAATTTCCCGTGGCAAGCTCAAGCTCTTAAAAATCATGCATATTCCTCTCAATCGGATCTACCACTACAAGATCAGATGGCTGCCATAGAGAAGAAGTTGGACATGATTGTCAAGGCCATTACTACCCAGAAAATCTCACCTCTACAACGGGACACACCAAACCAGGTATGTGCTATTTGTTCCCACTTAGATCACACCACTGAGACGTGTCCTTTATCGCCATATGCAGAACAAGAAGAGGTGAATTATGTAGGACAGCACACTTATCCTCCCAAGAACAATCCTTACTCCAACACTTATAATTCAGGGTGGCACAACCACCTCAATTCTTCATGGAGTAAAAGTAGGAACATTCCAACCCTCAAGGACAGCAACGCAATTTCCAACAATCAGTCCAACCAGCTCAAAAGCCAAAGAAGGATGACCTGAAGGATCTTGTATGACAATTGGTGACTTCACAACAACAATTTGTGATTGCGCAAGAACAAATCAATACAAGGCATGATCAAGCCATTCAAAGACTAGAAGTACGAGTGGGGCAATTGGCCAATGAGCTAAGTACATTCCGCATCAATAGGCCTCACCAATACCAAGAAGAAGAGTGTCAAAGGCAGTTGATGGAACACCCCAATGAACAGTACATGGAGGAAGAATGCACTTTCTATCATGAGCAAGCAATTACCACATTGAGGAGCGAAGGGGTGGCGGAAAATTGTTGTGCCTAAATACTACCTCAATTAATAGATAATATTTAGTACGTTTTAACTCGCAAGTGCACAAGATCAAAACAATAGTATAGTGCAGCAAGTACGAGGTCGATCCCACGAGGATTGTGATTTTGTTTCGAATTAATTAAAATATCAAATTGTCACAGATTTGATATTGAGAAAAAGAAATAAAAGATATAAAGATAAAGTAAAGATAAAGGAAAAGGTAAAGGTAGGACTTTGATATCCACCATTAATCAGGCTTAGATAATATAACAATATGCCAATGATCCAATCATATTATGAATACTTAATGTTTGCCAACCTAAGGGCATGGGTGTCTACTCCTTAAACTATTGATTTCCCTAAGCAACGAATTAGGCATGGGTGTCTACTCTAATTCTTTTCTTTCTTAAAGGATTTAGCATGGGTGTCTACTAAGTTGTTCTTTAAGAAAGCATAAATATATGGAAATCGACAAACACATGAGGCCTAGGGCATGGGTGTCTACTCCCGGCTCCCCATGTTGATTAACCCAAGAACCCGGTGTGGATTACTTTTGTTACTTATGTTAAACTCAGGACTCGGTCATCCAAATTGATTTAACTAACTAGTCCATACCACATGCATATGTTGGCCAAACAGACACATATGAGGAATTCATGAAAGCAGGTATTAATCAAGTTAAATAGCACAATATGATTATCACAAAGGTGCCAATATTGAAATATTAAATAAACATAATTAGGGCTTCAATCTAGCCCTCCTTAAGAGTTAGTTACACATAATTAAAATAAAAAGAAAAGAGAAGGGAAAGAAAGAACCGAAAACCGCTCCTAGAAGTAGCCTCCAAATTCCTCTCCCCAAAGTTGTCTCCTTCTAATTCTCTCCAAGGGTCATTTTAATTGTGAGGCTTAGAAGCCTCTTTATAGGGCTTAGGAGAGTCCTAGAAGCCCTAGTAATCCTAGGAAATTCGGAGTTTTTAAGTCCTAGTCCAACTAGGATAAAGAAAACCCAAGTCCAAATCGAAATTGAATTCGCCCAGAATTGCGGTCCTGTCTTGCGACGTAATTTTGGCATTGTGGCACTCCGAATTGGGAAAATATTATTTCACAATGATTTGTAGCCCTTTGAGTTATATTTCCAATTCTGCATGAATCATCTCAATCGGATATTTGAACTGAAAGTTATGGTCAAAATACTGAGACATGTTCAGAATCCAATTTTTCATCCAATCCGATTTGACTTCAATGTGAGAAATTCCGAATTGATCCTGTCTACTATTTGATTAAACTTAACCATGATTGGCTAAGCTCAACCATATCTTCTAGGTCTTCCCTATTTTCCCTTTAAGCTTGTAATTCTTCCAAAACGCTTTCTTTTCTTCCAAAAGCCTAAAAAACAAAGAAAATACAAAAATGAAGTAAAATGGCCTAATTAACCAAAACCAAAGGATTAAAACATGCAAGTTAAGGGCTGAAAATATGAATATTTTAGAACTTATCAAAAATCAAGTGGAAGAGGAGAAGGAAGAGCAAGCCGAAGTTCCACAAGAGTCACATCAGGTAAAAGAAGAGAGCACTGAGATTTCTTCAACATCAGCTCTTATTCCTGAAACACTAAGAGGCCAGGAGAGAAGTCTGTTAGAGCTACCACATGAGCAAATTGAGGACATCAAGATAGAAAAGCTCCCTGAGTTTCCTTCTTACTTTATTCCAATTCATGATTCCCCACCGGATGAGCAACTGTTTTGAGAAAACTCAGAGTGGTCCTCCCCGATCTATAGACACTTGGAAGCACCTTGCAACAGAAAAGATTCATTCCCTTTGGTGCAAGAGGCAGAAAGATTGGCCTTAAAGTACCACAGTCTGGCTGAAGACGTTAAACTTAGCACTCATAGGAGGCACCCCATGGCATATCCTTTGTGTTTTGTTGTTTGTTTTATTTTATTTTGTTTGACTTATATTTTGTTTTTGTTTTCCTTTGTATTTTATTTTACTTCAGTGTTTTAGTGTTTTAAGTTTTTTTTTGTCATGTTTTCACATTCTGTTACTACGATCGATCGCAACCTGCGTGCGATCGATCGCAGGTCTCCACTTGTGGTTTCATTGCATTCTGTCAGTGCGATTGCACGCACCATGTGTGCGTTCGAGTGCACCTCACCCACACACGCACTCCACTGCGCGAGTGCGATCGAGCGCACTATGTGTGCGATCGAGCGCACTTGGGCAGCATCCCATAGTTATCTTTTTATTTTGTTTTGTTTAATGTGTTTTCAGTTCAATTTTTATTTAGTTTTAGATTTTGTTCCTTTTTACTTGTTTGTGTGTTTTCTTATTTCGCAGGGACAAGTGTGCTTTAATTCAAGTTTGGGGTGTGCTATGACCCATGCTTTCCAAGACAATGTCCACCATCTCGGAGGTACATTCTTTCCTTTACTTAGACACATTGGGGACAATGTGTCATATAAGTTTGGGCGTATGGGCACACATGATTGTTTACACACACTTTGTCCCAATTTCATGTTAATTGTTTGTTTTGTGTGTTTGTTTGTTTATTTGAAAAAAAATATATATATTTTATGCATGTTCATGTTTATCCTAAAATTTTAGGTTGATCTAAAAAAATTGTGATTTGAATTCATTAGTGAGCTTAAAATTTTGCACATGATCTGATGAGTGAATCTATTAGTTTGGTTACTTGTTTAGGACAGTTGAAAAATCACATGTTTGATCTGAGCACTCAAGCACATTAGCACATAATTTGGGAGGAATGACATGAGGTCTGATATGTGTGTTCTTGCATCTTGGATGAAGTTGGATGACTTATTAGATGACACTGTGGCATATATAGTAGTGTTAAAAAAAATAAAAAAAGAAGAAGAATAAATAAATGATCATTGATGGCTTTTCACTGAGTAACTGGACCTTTTATCTCAAAGCATTGAGTGTTCACGTCAAAAGGTGAAAAATTTGGATTTGATCAATGTCATGGTTAATTGGTTTTGTAGCCTTTTTGACTCAAGTTAGTAGGTCCTTAGGGGTGTCTCTACAGCTAATGCCCTAAAACCACCTGGTTTGGGAGTCATGGACTTAACACTCGCCAAAAGGGTCAATTAGAAAGCTTAAGGGAACCAACATTGGACAACCTGACCAAAAAAAAAGAGAGAAAAAGAAATATGCCATTATGTCATTCTAATAGGAATTTCAGTAAATTCTGAGATAAAGAAACATTGCATATTGGAAAGATTTGGAAGCCTCATAATTTTGTACTAGTTCACTGTACACAATTTTCAAATTTGTGATCATTTAACATGTCCTTTGTAAGTAATTGCACTTTGAAATTCCAATTCATTGTGAAGATGGAGTTCATCTTTTTAAGTTTGCTTATGAATGAAAACCATTATCTTGAAGTGATACTTTAATTTTTGGGATAACATGAACTGTGCATGATGTTTGTGGGTAACATTTCTGGAAAACCCTTACGAGACTTCACTCGTCCACTAGGGAATTCCTAGGGGTTTAAAAGGCTTATTGCATACGCTAAATGCAATCGTACATCCCACGAAAGATGGATTTATCTTTTGTCTTCTGTTTTTCCATTCCTGTTTTCAGTTTTGTATTGCTAAGTGACTAGCAATATGTAAGTTTGGGGGTATGATAAGTGCTAAATATTCATATTTTTAGCCCTTAACTTGCATGTTTTAATCCTTTGGTTTTAATTAATTAGGCCATTTTAATTCCTTTTTGTGTTTTTCATACTTTTGCAGGCTTTTGGAAGAAAATGAAGTAAATCTAGATGATTTGGGGCTCAAAAAGAGAAGATGGAGAAAATTGGAGCTCCTTGGCACTGCGATCAATCACAGGGTACCTGCGATCGAGCGCTGTACCTGAGAGGACACAACACAAAGCAGGCCAGGAGCGATCGAGTGCATGCCAGAAGAAGGATCGATCGCAGACCTGCGATCGAGCGCACACGGGCTGCGATCGATCGCACCCGTGCGCAGGAGACACATCAAGTGGCGGCTAAAGGGTCACTTTTTCCATATTAGGGTTTTCCAACTCCCAATTGTAATAGGTCTCAAAACCCTATGAAATCCCTAGGTTTACTACTTTGCCAAGGACTTTTAAAACCTATAAATAGACCCTTAAGCTTCTCGAATATATATACTTTGTAAGGAGAAGAATAAGAGCACTTCAAGTTCAAGTCTCGGGCTTATTCTTTTCCTTTCTTTTCTTTTATTTTATGAAGATGTTTAACATCAATTTTATGTGTAGCTAATTTAATTAGTAGGGCTTGATTGAAGCTCTAGTTATGTTTTGTTAATATTTCAATATTGGTGCCTTTGTGATGATCTTGTTGTGCTATTTTAACTTGATTAATGCCTACTTGCATGAATTCCTCATATGTGTGTGTCTGATCACCATATGCATGTGGTATGGACTAGTTAGTTAAATCAATTTGGATGGCCGAGTCCTGGGTTTAACATAAGTAACAAAAGTAATCCACACCGGATTCTTGGGTTAATCAACATGGGGAACCAGGAGTATATGCCATGCCCTAGGCCTCATGTGTTTGTCGATTTTCATAGAACATATGCCTTCCTAAGGAACAACTTAGTATAAATCATGCTAAATCCCTTAGGAAAGAAAAGAGTTAGAGTATACGCCATGCCTAACTCGTTGCTTAGGGAAATCTATAGCCTTAGGAGTATACGTCATGCCCTAAGGTTGATAAACATTAGATATGCATAACTTGATCAAAGCATTGACATATTGTTATATTAACTAAATATATTTAGTGGTGGATATCAAAGCCCTGCCCTTTATTATCATCACTTCAACAATCAATCTTTGTTCTACTTAAGGAATTTATTTTTAAACATAAATTCAGGAATCCTCATGGGAATGATTCTGTACTTGCACCATATACTATTATGTTGACCTTGTGCACTTGCAGGTAAAATGTACAATTATTTACCTATTAATTTAGGTAGATATTTTGCACATCAGTGTCCTACCATTTCTTGCATGATAGGAGTCTACCAGATTGAAAGGGCTTTATTGGATCTTAGAGCAAGTGTGAATCTCTTGGCTTATTCAGTCTACTTACAATTGGGGTTGGGAGAATTGAAGCCCACATCTATGACACTCCAATTGGCTGACAGGTTAGTGAAGAGACCAAGGGGAATAATTGAGGATGTATTGATCATGGTGGACAAGTTTTATTTCCCTGTGGACTTCTTAGCGATAGACACAGAGCCGGTACATAATGTTGGGAGCCAAATTCCGGTGATTTTAGGGCGACCTTTCTTAGCCACGGCTAACGCCTAATCAACTGCAGAATTGAGGTGATGAAAATTTCTTTTGGGAATATGACCGTGAAGCTCAAAATATTTGACATCCATAAGCAACCACTTGACGATGATGAAGTCCACAATGTGTGCTTAATTGAAGAGATAACAAATGAGGCAGTAACTGAGTTAAGCTTGGAGGACGCTGAGGTGGAGAGCTTTACTCAAGATGGAGATGATCTGGGCTTGGATGAGTTAGTTGAGCAAGCTGAGGTAGTTATGGATCCCATTCCTGAGATGCAGTCGGAGTGTGGGGAAACCACTGAGATATCATTTCCCACACCATATTTATCAGCAGTTGAGCCGCTCGAGTTGATTTCTAAGAGCAAATGGGTTAGACCCATTCATGTGTAGCCTAAGTGGCCAAGTGTGACTATGGGGAGGAATAAGGATAACAAGTTGTTCCCAACTCATTTTCATATAGGATGGCCAGGGTGCATTGATTATAGCAAGTTGAAGGCCATCACATGGAAAGATCACTTCCCTCCCCCATTCATTGATCCATTGGTGGCACGGTCAGCTGGACATTCTTACTACTGTGTGCTTGATGGTTACTCCAGTTACAACCATGTTACTTTGGACCCCGGCAATCAAGAGAACACCACTCTCACATCTGTCTTTGGTGCGGTTGCCTACTATCGCATGCTGTTTGGATCATGCAACGCACCTGCTATGGAAAGTCTGGCTGAAGACTGTAAACTTAGCGCTTGTGGGAGGCAACCCCTTGTTACTTTTAGTTTTTTGTTGTCATTTGATTTGGTTTTATTTGTTTGGTGTTTGTTTTTATTGTGTTTTTCAGGAAATCTATTTGCCATTCAAGTTTGGGGGAGCATTCTCCTACGTTACACCCGACTTACACTGCCCATCTGGTATTGTATTTCTAGACACATTAGGGACAATGTGTCATTTTAGTTTGGGCGTGGGGTAGACATAAATGTCTTTTTCTTTTTCTTGTATTATTTTTGTTGTGTGTTTGTGTAAAAATAAAATAAAATAAAAAGCTATGTTGTTGATTAAGCATGATTACATCATAACTGTGATTTATATGTACGTCATTGGTCTGTTTAACATCTTGAACACTGCATGTCATTAGAAATCTGAGTTGTTTGACTCATTTGTTGGATTAGACAGACTTCATTTGTCTGAGTGTTTATCACATGCACATTAGCATTTGATTAAGCATGATTACATCATAACTGTGATTTATATGTACGTCATTGGTCTGTTTAACATCTTGAACACTGCATGTCATTAGAAATCTAAGTTGTTTGACTCATTTGTTGGATTAGAGAGACTTCATTTGTCTGAGTGTTTATCACATGCACATTAGCATAGGGTCTGTGAGGTATGAGATTTGACTTGAGGAGTGTGCGTCTTGAGATTTGTAGGTTAATTTGGTGATGAAAACCTTGGCTTAAAAAAAAAAAAAAAAAAAAATCAGTAGTTTGAGTTTCTCATTGAGTAACCGAACCTCATGCCTCACTAAGCATTGAGTGTTCGCGTAAAAAGATGAAAAATTCGATTATGGCTAGTTAGACTTCCTAGCTCTTTTTGACTTGAGTCATTAAGCCCTTAGGGATGTTTCTACATCTAGTGCCCTAAAACCACCTAGTTTGGGAGTCACTGGCTCAACACTCATTACCTAGGTCACTTAGAAGCTTAAGGGAGTCCAGCATTGCACAGCCTAGACCAAAAAAAAATAAAAAATAAAAAATAAAAAAAATGGACCTTTTGATTCAAGCCTTGGTTGTTTCATTTTATTGCATTCCTATGAATTTTGGGGTACACAAGCTTTGAGAATAATTGAAACCTCTTGAGTCTATGTTAGTCTCACTTTGCACTTATTGGAGCATGTGTTGTCTCAATTTTTCAGCTGTGAGTTGAGTGAATTTTGGATATCCTGATGATGTGATTGTTGTGTCCACCTTGTTAAACCTGCTCATAATGTATAAATCATGTGTTAGTGTGGAAATCCTTATTTGTCAATAACATAGTGCATAAAATGTTTGTGGGAATCATTGCTGATATACTATTGTGTTCACCTTGTTAAACCTACTCATAATGTATGAATCGTGTGTTTGTGTGGAAATCCTTGTTTGTCAATAACATAATGCATAAAATGTTAATGGGTATCATTGTTGGTATACCCTCACGAGACTTCACTCGTCCCCTAGGGCTGCCTAGGGGTTTAAAAGGATTGTTGCATATGCCAAATGTAATCGTTTCTCCAACGACAGCAGACTTCTGTTTCATGCTTTGATTTTGTTTTTCATTTTGTTTTGCTAAGGGACTAGCGAAATGTGAGTTTGGGGGTATTTGTTGAGCGCCGAATATTGCATATTTGGGCTCCTTAATTTATATTTGCTAAGCCTTTGGCTTTATTATTTTCTGATGTTTTTGGTAGTTTTGGTGCTTTAGTGTTTTGCAGGTGGCTAAAGGAAAATTGCGGTTCAAATGTAGAAGATGCAAAGAAATTGAAGAAAGGCATTTCTGGAGCTAGGATCGAGCGCATTACACTGGCGATCTAATGCACATGCGCTCGAGCCAAAAACTTGTTGTGCAAAAATATACCTAAATTAGTAAATAATTGTACGTTTTACCTGCAAGTGCACAAGGTCAACAGAGTAGTATATGGTGCAAGTACAGGATCGATCCCACGAGGATTGTGATTTTATTTAGAATTAATTAAAATTATCAAATTGTCACAGATTTGATATTGAGAAAAAGGAAATAAAAAGATAAATGAAAAGGTAAAGGTAAAGGTAAAGGCAGGGCTATAATATCCACCACTAATTATGTTGAACTAGTATATCAATATGCCAATGCTTTGATCAAGTTATACATATTTAATGTTTGCCAACCTAAGGGTTAAACCCTAACTCCTTAAGCTATTGATTTCCCTAAGCAACGAATTAGCCACTTGGTCCATGCTCTAATTCTTTTCTTTCCTAAAGGATTTAGCATGTCTATTCTAAGTTGTTCTTTAGAAAAGCATATGTTCTATGGAAATCGACAAACACACAAGGCCTAGGGCATGGATACATACTCCCGGTTCCCTATGTTGATTAACCCAAGAATCGCGGTGTGGATTCTTTTGTTACTTAAGTTAAACCCAGGACTCGGCCATCCAAATTGATCTAACTAACAAGTCCATACCACATGCACATGTTGATCAGGCATACACATAGGAGGAATTCATGCAAGCAGGTATTAATCAAGTTAAATAGCACAACATGATCATCACAAGGCGCCAATATTGAAATATTAATTTAACATAACTAGGGCTTCAATCTAGCCCTACTAAATAAATTAGCTACACATAGAGTTGATGTTAAACATCTTCATAAAATAAAAGAAAAGAAAAAATAAACCCGAGATTTGACTTGAGAGCTCCTATTCTTCTCCCTTCTCCAAGCCTACCTATTCTAAAGGCTTAGGAGTCTATTTATAGGCTTTAGAAGTTCTTGGAAAAGTAGTAAACCCTAGGGTTTTCGCAGGGTTTCAGTCCTATTACAATTTGGAGTTTGGAAAACCCTAATATGGAAATAGGGACATTGTAGCCACCACTTGGAATGCCTCCTACGCACGGGTGCCCTCGATCGCAGCCCATGTGCGCTCGATCGCACGTCTGCAATCGATGCCTCTTTTGCCTACGCTCGATCGCTCCTGGCCTGGCTCGTGCAGCATCTCCTCTGGTATTGCTTTCGATCGCAGGTACCCTGCGATTGATCGTAGTACCAGGAAGCTCCAATTTTCCGATATTCTCTTTTTGAGCCTAAATCACCCAGTTTTACTTCACTTTCTTCCAAAAGCCTGTAAAAACATCAAAAACACAAAAAGGAAGTAAAATGACCTAATTAACCAAAACCAAAGGATTAAAACATTTAAGATAAGGGCTGAAAATATGAATATTTTAGCGCTTATCAGAAGCCTTACGCTCGAGCTTGGACATCAGCGCATGAGCGCATCTGCTCAGCAGAAGACATGAAGCCTGAGTGCGATAGAGCGTACTCGTTCAACCTGGCAGTGCTGAAACCCTTGTTTTTATTATAAATACCATTTTTTATATTGAAAATGCACCAAGGGGGCGCCGTTCATTGTACTTTTGACGTTTTTCTGGCATTTTCAGGTCAAAACGTGATTTCCCTTTGTAAGTTTTTAGTTTTTGATGAATTCAATCCATTTAATCATGTCGTTTGAAGTCATGAGAGGCTAAAATCTTCAACTAAGGTTGAAGATGAAGCCTCGCCATTGATTAGTTTTATGTTTTCTTGTTTATTCGTACAATTCCAACCTAAATGTAATGTATTTTCGTTTCAATTCAATTATGTGACAAAAATTATGTTTGATTGTGCTGAAGTTGGATATTCATTGTGTTTCATCCGACGGATACATTGCATCTTTTGACTTACTTCGGATATCCATTGTCTTTTGTGCAAAGTATGGATACATTAGATCTTTTGAACCAAATTGGATATGCATTGTCTTTTGTCAAATGGATGGATTCATTGAATCTTTCAATAGGAACAATAGAACATGCATAAGGTTTAATTGTTTATCAAATTTATGAACTAAAACATGAGAATGTATGCTTTAATTTGATGAGGTGGATTCTGAAAACCTTAGTACCTTTTTTTCATTCCATTTAATCATTTTTACTTTTAGTTTATTTTTATTTTGCACAACAAAAATTACGAACTTCGAAACTAGGTTAAAATAGGATTAGTTTAAATAGACATTGATTTACACAACACAATTCCCTGTGGATCGACCTCGCACTTGCACACACGCTATATTGCACACAACTTGTGCGCTTGCGAGTATAATTAAATTTGCACAACAGTTACCATCAAATCAGGATGCACTCCGGAGAGGTAGAAAAGATAGCATTTCAAACTCATCAAGAGCACTACGAATTCCTTGTGATGCCATTCAGGCTCACTAATGCACCATCAACATTCCAAGCACTCATGAATGACATCTTCTCTAGATTATTGCGTAAGAGTTCATTCTTGTTTTTTTTAAATGACATATTAATTTATAGTGCGAATTGGAAGGATCACCTTATTCATGTAAAGAGGGTGTTAGAAATATTACAAGAAAAAAAACTGTTTGTAAAGAGGGAAAAATGTCAATTTGGGATGGAAGAAGTGAAATATCTCGGCCACATGATCAGCCAAAAGAGGGTAGCCATGGACCCGGAAAAAATAGGAGCCATGATGAATTGGCCTATTCCAAAGAGTATAAAGGCTTTACGGGGGTTCCTACGATTGACAGGGTATTACCGAAAACTCATTAGGAAGTATGGAGAAATAGCAAGGCCCCTTACTCAACTCTTAAAAAAGGATGCCTTTGGGTGGTCACCATTAGCGGAGCATGCCTTCGAGGAGTTGAAGAAAGCCATGACTAGAGCTCCCGTCTTAGCGTTGCCTGATTTCTCTAAGGGGTTTGTAGTTGAATGTGATGCGTCTGGAAGCGGTATAGGGGTTGTTTTAATGCAGGAGAGGTGCCCCATTGCTTATTTCAGCCAAGCTTTACAAGGACGAAACCTTCAATTATCAACTTATGAGAAGGAAATGCTTGCATTAGTCACAGTGGTACAAAAATGGAGACCGTACTTATTGGGTAACCATTTCATTATTCACACCAATCACCAAAGTCTGGAATACCTATGGAAGCAAGCTATCACTACTACAGCACAACAAAAATGGTTGGTTAAATTGCTTGGTTATGATTTTTCGATTGAGTACAAGAAGGGGGTGGAAAATGCAGTAGCAGATGCACTTTCTAGGAGAGGAGAATATGGAGAGTTGGTTGCCATTTCTCATCCCATACTGCATTGGTTAGAGCCCATTCAAGAAGAGGTTGCTTCCAAGCCACAATTGCAGGAGTTAGTGAAAAAGATTGAGGAGGACGAGGCAGTAGGGCCTTAGGAGTACAAAGGATGGCTACTATATTTCAAAAACAGAATATACCTTGATGGGAATTCTCCTCTTATACCTATGATTATTAAGGAATACCATTCTAGCACCCATGAGGGCTTCCACAAAACAATTCACAAAATCAGTTCTGTCATTTATTGGGCTGGAATGAGGAGTCAGATTCAGAGTTTCATACTAGAATGTGATGTGTGTCAACGATACAAAGCCGCTACTACTCAACCCAATGGACTATTGCAACCTTTACCCATTTCGGAGGTGATAAGTGCCGAATGTTACACATTCAAGCCCCTTAATTTACATATGTTAACTCCTTAGCATTGTTATTTGTTTGATTTTTGTTTTGTTTTTGTGTTTCAGGTTTTATTTGGCAAACCATTGGAAATTGGGCTTAAAAGGGCAAAAGCTGGAGCATTCTGGACTTGGGATCGAGTGCAACTGTTCCTGAGCTTGAGCGTCTGTGGCCCAGGATCGAGCGCACGCCTGCGCTCGCGCCAACATCAGCTAAGCTCGAGCGCACTGCGCTTGAACGCACAACCTTCGGATCGAGCGCACACGGGCGTGTAGTGCACGGCAGGAATCCTCTTCCAGCTTGGACTTGGTTTTCAGTCTCCCAATTGGATTGGCAGACTGACCTCCGATTTTCCCAGGGTTTCTAGGAATTTTAGGGTCCTCCTAATTCCTATAAATAGGGCTCTAAACATTGTAAATAGGCACACCGCTTCCTAGAGCTAGAAATCAGAAAATTGTCTTTGGAGCTTAAAAGATCATGAGCAGCTAAAACCCTTCGTGGGGTGTTGATGTAACCCTATGAAAGCACAATGGTTTGATTGTATTTAATTTCTAGATTTTCAATTTATGCATGTTGATTGTATAACTATGAGAATTGCTACCTTTCGATTCTGTTCTTAATTATTAAATGCAATTGTTCTTAAATTCCAAAATCAATATTTGTGAAATTCTTCTCTTGTCTTAGAAAGTATTTTACTTTTATTGATCTCAAATCATTCTTGTTTTCTGTGATTATGAGGATGATGGTGATACAATGGGTTTAATTGACATATGATCAATAGGATTTGATAGGCCATGCCTAGGGAAGACGGATTGTACTACACCCTAGTTTAGTGTAATTTAGGTAGACAGTCCGTGCCAACCGAAGATGGGTTACACTTATTCATTGATTGTATGTATCCTGTTAAAAAATTTGATAATTTATATCTAGGGAAGACGGGTCGTACCGCATCTTAGTGGTTAGGTGGACGATCCGTGCCAACCGAAGATAGATTATGCTTATTCTTTAATAAGGTAGTTTCTTGTTTATTTATAACATGCATAGAATGATTTTTTTGAATTAATTATGATTAGCCATTGTTGTGCGGATAGAGGTGAAGTCAATACCCTACACTCTCTCTCTTATTTTAAATCTCTTTTATTTTCATGCACTTTACTTTTAAAGAAAATCAAATCAATTTTCTTTTTAATTAAGTTAATTTTGATCTTTTGAATTTGATAACAAATCCCCTGCAGTCCTTGAGGTTCGACACCCTCTCTATAGCCGTATTCTATAAAGATTCGTCCTATTGCGAGTGGTTATTTTTATAATTAATATTTTTGGTCACAAAAATACCACATCAGGAGGCAATTTGGACCGACATCTCTATGGATTTCATAGATGGGCTGCCAACTTCCAAGGGAAAGACAACCATATTTGTAGTAGTCGATAGATTGTCAAAGTACGGTCACTTTACATCAATTAGACATCCCTATACAGCCCCTGTTGTGGCCCAAGTTTTCTTTGAAAATATCTTCAAGTTGCATGGAACTCCAAAAACCATTGTGTGTGATCATGATCCAACTTTCACGGGCTCATTTTGGAAAGAACTTTTTCGCTTGAATGGAGTACAATTCAATTTCAATTCCGCTTATCATTCCCAAACCGATGGTCAAACGGAAGTAGTAAATCATACCATTGAAATTTATTTAAGATGTTTTACTAGTTCCAAACCAAGTGATTGGGTTCAGTGCCTGCCATGGGTGGAATTTTGTTATAATACAAGTCTACACTCATCATTGGGGTGCACTCCTTTTCAGGTTGTTTATGGTAGAGAACCACCTACTTTGTTGTCATATGTGCCAGGGACTTCAAAGGTAGTAGTAGTGGAGCAACTCTTGATGGATCGCAATAACATCATTAAAGAGGCCAATGAGCGTTTAAAGGAAGCACATGCAAGAATGAAGAAAATCTATGACCAACACCACCAATAGAGGGAGTTTAAAGTGGGGGATTGGGTCTATTTTTACCTACAGCCTTATAGACAAATGTCGGTATCAGTAAGGAAACATTTGAAGTTGTCTCGCAGATTTTATGGGCCATACCAGATCCTGGAAAAAATGGGGGTTGTTTCTTAGAAACTCAATCTTCCCCCAGGTTACAAAATTCATCCTGTTTTCCATGTATCATTGTTGAAAAAGCAACTAGGCATGGCTGTTATGGTACACGACACATTGCCATATGTGGATAATGCAGAGGGAATGGTGTTGCCAAGGCCTAAAGTGGCACTAGAGTATCGCACTAAGAAGGGAGTTACTAACGTTTTTGTCCATTGGGAGAGGCTTTCCCCTACTGATGCAACATAGGAGAACTTCAACGACATGCAGCTTCGGTTCCCATCCCTTGTCCTTGAGGACAAGGACACTTCTAAAGGGGAGGGAGTGTTACGTGCAAGTGGCTAAGGCTGGTTGTGTTGTGTTATGTGTGTAGTGTAGTAGTCATTTATTTCCATTAGGTTTCATTATGTCTGTTGGTATTGCTATTTGATGGGTTTGTCACGTAGCATACTTTATTTAGTTATCCTTATTGCCTTAGGAGTAGAAAAAAAAAGGTCTCATTGACTTTAAGTCAAACTATCTTTATTACTTTAAGAGTCATAGGTGAGTGTGAAGTCCTTTTACGTATTGGACTATATTTACCTTTATTGCTTTAAGAGTCATAGGTCAGTAGGAACACCTTTTACGTATTGGATTATATTTAGTTATCCTTATTGCCTTGGCACGTCAGTAATTATTGACGTGTCAGAAACATGCCATGTCAATAATTTTTAATTTTTTTTTCCCTGTATATATTTTCTGAATTATTCGGGTTTATACACAGATTTACGTGTTAACCTGATAGATCCAATACATATGAAATTCAATACATTCAATTCAATCCAATATCTACATTTACATCCAATACATCCAATATCCAATACTTCCAATCCAATCCAATCTAATCTAATCCATTCAATTCTACATTTACATCCAATCCAATACATATACACATATGAAATTCCAATTCAATTTGCATATACATCCAATACATATGAAATTCCAACACAAACCAACACATCAAAATTCCAACACATCTACTACAATTGCATACAAATATCTACATCGAAATATTTTCGATACAATACAAATATAGACAATTGTATATCTACTACAAATACCTACATCGAAAATAAGTTCTAACACAACACAAAACAAATATACAATCAAACTATCTCTGTTCCATCTGCTACAAATATATAATCAAACACAAATACACAACACAAATAAGTTCCAACTAGTCTCAACAAACATATAGTTTGATCTAACTATATACATCAACAAACGGTAACAAAATATATATACAACTTAACAAACTGCGATGGAAAACTACTTGCTCAATCCAAGTCAACATAGTCATCACCCAACGCCTTATCTGCATTACCTGTAAATGAGTTGTGAACCAATGATAATCAATAAAAAAATCCAAAACAGAAATATACAGTGATGCAAATATACGTTAGTTCTAAAATGAACCACGGGAACAATGCGTTACTAACTGAGACTTTTGTGGAGACATAATTCTTATCGTTAGAGTGATCGATACGGGCTATAGTTGTGTTAACAGAAGAATAACAAAAACAACACAAATATAGCATTACCTCTGTCGGGTGCGGATCCAGAGGTCGACGCGAGCATGGCCTCAAGCTATCGAAAACGAGCCTCAATCATCGCACCTTTTTCTGCCATCTGAGCTTTTGTTCTTCTATTTGTTTAGCCATCTCATCCATCGTTGCTCTTTGTTGTGCCCTATCCTCTTCAAGTTCTCTAATCCTATCCGTCATCTGTGAGAACGAAAAGTTCCTAGGGTTCTTTGACCGTGCCTAGGATGGTGTATAGTATGAATGTATGCTACCCCGCACAGGTAGAACATTCGGACCGACCTGTCGAATCTTGCTAGCGTACTCAGGCTTATTTCCGTGCGCCTAAGCATACACGTCATTCGGTGCCCACCGTACCGTCCCTTCAGTCACACTCGACGTCAATGCAGAGTCAATGGGTATCAATTCCTTCATCCTCTTTTGTATGTTAAATAAAAAGTTAGTGTCTCATATAAAGAAGGTTAATCATAAATAAGTTATCATAAGATATATCGGTGAGTACTTACACATCTCTTCCTGACCACATCATTTGGATAGTCACCATCCTTCTTCTTGTGTGTCGAGATATAAGATTGAGCTCGAGTAAGAGGAGTGCCCAAAGATAAGGTCTGCAAAAAATAAAAAAATAAAACAAACAAAAGAAAAAACATATTTTTTTACGGTTATATATATATATGGTAAATGAGACACATACCTCTTTATGTGTCACCCTAGCAAAGCTCCTCGACCTGGTGCAGTGAGATGTGTTGTTTAATGCTCGCAATCCCTTCATATACGCAACATACTCCTACACAAATACCATTCTTAATATGTCAACCCTAACACAATTAGAATTAGTGAAACTACACTCGTGACCTACCTGATTCTTTAAGTCGCACCATTTATCCAACAACACATCCAAGTCGTAGGGGTCGTATTTCTGAACGAATTTTTGACCCATTCTAGCCTTCACGGTGTCAGGAGTATCGCCCGGCTAAATTTTAATCTCATCTTTCACTGAGTGTCTCCAACTCTTCAGCTTCACGCTCATATCTCGGAACGCGTCCTTTTTTATGGCATCGAGATTGTACTCAGGCAGGATGTAGAAGTCAGCCTGCACAAGTTCAAAAAGTAAGACTTATAATTCAAGCATTAAGGGCATTTGACATAATGAAATACACATGCTAAAATATAACATATAGTTTAACCATACCATCAAGGCGTCCCATATATCATCCTTCGTACGTTGCAGTACCTCCGTCCAGTCCTCCCGTAATCTATCATAATTTTTGCTCCTTATAATATTGTCGGTTGTCCTTCAAAATTTCAAACCGCTAAATCCTACAGGCTGCCACGCTCTATTGTACTCGCCTACGACCCTTTGCCCGTTGGGGACATCCCACGTCTTGTTTGAGGCTTTAATGGTCAACACTTGAAACTAGGTGCACCTATCTCGACCGATGCCTAACACATTAATAATTACTGATGTTAATTATTTGGAATTCAATACTAACTACATAACTTATAGACGTATTCAATATTGGTATTTGAAGCATATATATTTACTTATTGTCCGGACCTAGTCACTGTGCAACACTTATGGAGCAGGGTCATCGGGCTGCGAGTCATGCGTGGCACTTGTCCCATCATCCATTTCCTCCGGTGCCTGTGTCTCACTATCCTCCGGTTGCTGTGTCTCAATACAATTCAAACCTGTGTTCATGTCGGGGGGGAATAGCTGTTGTACATGGCCATGTGAGCATATCCCTAACTCACTCATCGTAGGCAACGGACTAGGCGTATGATACTCTCCATCTGTGTTGTATGGAGACGGCTGAGACAGATACCCCAGCTGGGTCTACCCTTCCACATGCTCTGAAAGTACTGATCTATACCCCTGATCGGACGATGTCAACCCATGCGCCGTAGACATCCGCTCTGCAAGTGGGGACCTCCGTCGTCTAGTCTTCCCCCTGGTACTCATATCAACCTGTGAAACACATCACGCACCCAATTAATAATGTATACAATAGATAAAATATGCACCACAATTACCAATCAATGTAGAAAGAAATAACAGAAAACCAGTCAATTAATGTGAACTACATATATAATTTTATTTTTTTGAACCACATACGATTATATTGGATCTAAGTCTGGTCGGACGTATTCAATGTCATCCTGTGGATCAACTTCATTATTGCTGGTCAATAGGAGTGGCTTATACTCGTGGTAGTTGGCACATTCATCATCAGGACCTTCACCCTGATCAACGTCGTATACGTTTCTAGGTTTAGTCCTTACAACGCAAGCCTAATCAAGGTCCCTTTCATCTTCAACATAAAAGACTTGGTCAACTTGTGACATTAGCACATACGGCTCATTAGTAATTTGCTATCCTCGGTGGACAAGGTTTTTGAAGCTGACAAGCATCATGCCATACTCGTCTACCTTGTACCCCCTGTCCCTCGTGTTGTCTGCCCAATCACACTTGAACAAAACGTACTTGGTCTTGTCGAAGTACTCCACCTCAATTACTTCAGTTAACTTCCCATAGTACGTTTCGCCATCAACAGTCGGCATGCACACGCCGTTGTTCTGCATCCTCTTTTCGGCATCGAATGCAAGAGTGCGAAACAGCTTCCCGTTAACAACATATATGTTATATCTGATAGCTGTCTCCCTGGGTCCTCTACAATGCATTACCAGTTTGTCACCTATTTCCTTCCTGCGTCGATCGTCCAATCGATCGACCTGTGAGTATATTACGTACAATTGATCATAAAGAAGTTAGTTTTGTTAGTTGTTATGAACCAGAAGTACTTGGTTCTTAAATATAATCGGACTATAATAGTTAAACATCACGTTAGTCTTACGTAGTCATGGTACCAATCGCAGAACAGCTCATGATGTTGGGTTTCCAACTAATCCTCCGTCGTTTGCCCCTATCACATGATCGCCTAAGTGTATCCATGTGCATCCTACAATTCGAAATTAGTTCCATTATAATTCACAACTAAGGGTGCAAGGTGATATTGAACTTGCATAAACTATTAACACGACTTATGTCCGCAGTTGAAGGAACTTGTCCGAGTTAAACATAATGTATCGGTGAATCTGTGTCAATATAATACGGTCAATGATGACTCGTGTTCTCGCCTCCTTTGAACTATTTGGGTTTCTTTGAGCCCTATTGTGAAATGTTGGTGCGTTATCTAAATACCTCGAGCAAAATGCCACCAACTCAGTTGCTATGTTGTCCTCCGCAATGCAGCCCTCAGGAGTCGCTTTATTGCGCACATTAGATTTGAACCCCCCAAAGCTCCTACATATGAACATAATTCATTCATTATAGTTAGTGGCGGTTTTATAATGGAGGAAAAATAAATTGATGAATAAGCGTAAACTTCTTTTACCTCTCTGCGGGATACATCCACCTATACTGTACCAGTCCATCGAGTCGGCATTCACGGACAAGATGCACAACCAAGTGAACCATGATGGTAAAAAAACTGGGGGGGAAGACCTGTTCCATTTTGCACAAAGTGATACAAACGTCACTCTCTAGTTGGTCCATATCCTCTTGTGTCAATGACATTGAACATAGGCCCCTAAAGAATGCAGACATCCCAACAAGTGGTCTAACCACGTTACCTGGCAGTGATCCAAGCAATGCAATAGGGAGAAGTTGTTGCATAATCACGTGATCATGACTCTTCAAACCCGATATCGTACGATCCTTAAGTCGTACACATCGAAAAATGTTCGAGGCATATCCATCTGGCACCCTTACATTTCGAAGTACTTTCAAAAAATGTGTTTTCTCATCCTTAGACATCATGTGACAAGCTGGGGGCATATAGGTTTGACCATCTTCGCCTATGTACAAATGAAGTGTATGTCTCAAACCCATTTCTTACAAGTATGTGCGGGCTTGGAGGTTGTCCTTCGTTTTCCCTGGAATGTCCAGTATTGTGCCTTGTGCCAAGTATGTTGTTCATCACATTTTTCTCAATGTGCATGACATTAAGGTTGTGCCACAATAAATTATCTTTCCAGTACAGCAACCTAAAGAAAACACTTTTTTTCTTCCACAATACATTAGCAGTCTCTCCTCCTCATTCTGTAGGCCCACTCTTCTTCCACTTATTGTCTTTTTTCTTAGTATCCGTATTTTCCTTACCAGCATTCTCATCCTCAAGTACCATCTCTTCTAACTGTCTCAGGATTTCATCTCCACTTGGCACATCGGGGGCACATTCTAGTTCTTGGTTGCTATCAAATGTTCTTTTGTTCTTCCTCCACGGATGATCCATGGGCAAGTATCGCCTGTGCCCCATATAACAAGATTTATTGCCTTGTTTTAACCTTCTGGACCTTGTCGAGTGCATACAGCAAAGATATGCCTTCTCACCCCTGTTAGGCCACCCGGAGAAATTTGCATATGCCCGGAAGTCATTAATTGTCCACATCAACTGCGCTCGCAACACAAAGTTATTTTTCTTGGAAATGTCAAATGTGCGTACCCCTATATTCCATAGTTCCTGTAACTCCTTAATTGAGGGTTGAAGGTAGACATCTATATCCATTCCAGGTGACTTTGGGCCCAGGATAATCAGGGATAGTATAAAAGACTTTTGTTTCATGCACGTCCAAGGAGGCAAGTTGTATGGTACAAGCATTACAGGCCAAGTGGTGTGGGATGTGCTCATGTTCCCAAATGGATTAAATCCATCCGAGGTTAGTCCAAGCCTTACGTTCCTACTGTCCACTGAAAATTTTGGATGTAAATTGTCGAATGACCTCTATGCTTTACCGTCGGCAGGATGCCTCAATACACCGTCCTTAGTTCGGCCTTTTGCATGCCACCTCATATAAGGGGCAATATGCTCTAACATAAACAACCTCTGTAGTTGTTGTATGAGTGGAAACCACCGCAACACCTTGACCAGGCGTTTCTTACTCAACGATATGGGTTGACCATCCTCATCTAAATGAATTTCATCATTCTACTTAGATACTCCACAAACGGTACATGAATCTAAATCCTTATTGCTCTTCCAGAATAACATACAATCATTACGACACTCCGGGATCTTCTCATACCCGAGTCCCAAGTCCTTTAGAAACTTTTTCGCCTCATATGTATTAACTGGCAAAGCTTCATCACTCGCAAGCAGCAACTGATTGATGAACTTAAGGAAAGATGAGAATATTGCGTTACTAAGTCCACCAACGTACTTCAAGTTGTACAGATGTACAGTAGCACTAAGCTTGCTATGTTTGGCCTCATCATGAAGTGACTTCTCTGCCTTTTTAAGCAACTTGTAGCACTTTAGTATGTCACCTTCAACGGCTTCTTCATTCACAATTTATTCATTCCCCTGCACCACGACTTGAGACTCACAATTGTCTTCCTTGACACTGTGCATGCCGAATAGATCACACAACATTGCGTGCATGTTTCCACCTTGTTCTGTGCTTATACCCGCATCTGTGATCGTGGTAGTCGAATCAGATACTGTAATAGGAGACCGTATAGGCTTCTCACCGTGATAATACAAGTTCTTGTATGTAGTCATTATTTCTTTACCCCCTATCAAGTGGTCAAATACGAAACCCGGCGGGTAGCCCTGCTTATTTTGACATGCCTTACAGGGGCAGTGAATTTTTCCTTCAAGGATTGTACAGTTCATAACTGCGAAGTCCACGAATAATCTACACACGTCTCTGTATTCCCTCGTACCTCTAGACTTTGTCATCCAACTCTTGTCCATAGCTTTAGTTACTGGAACCCTAATTCAATAAAATAAATCTAGGTTAGTTAGTTAGTTGTTATTTTTTTAGTGTATTTCTTTAATTAAATCGTTTCAATTTTTTGTTTATTTTTAACAAATAAACACATACATTTAGTTTTAATTATAACATTTACGTAATCTAAATTTGTAAAACCTAAACAAAATTAAGCTCCAAATTTAAATGCATTTGTTATATATGGAGACCCTAGATAAAATAGATCTAGCTAGCTAGGTTATTTGTTGTTTTTTTTTTTTTCGTTTTTTTTAACATTTATGCATTTCTTATATATGGGGACCCTAGCTAGATAAAATAAATCGAGCTAGCTATGTTATTTGTTTTCTTTTGTTTTTTTTTTTTTTTTAACATTTACATATTTATTCTAAATTTTCAAAACCTAAACAAAATTAAAGTCCAAAATCGATATGCATTTGTTATTTGTTGTTTTTTTTTTTTTGGTTTTTTTTTTTTTTCTGATAACGTACATTTGCAAAACCTACACAAAATTAAGGTCTAAATCTAAATGCAAACACAAAAAAAAAAACCTAATTTCAAACAATTTAAGTACGTAATTTTGCATGCATGTTCATATATAACAATCCCACCATACAAATTATTTAAACAAATCTATAAATACAAAATATATATCTCAAACAAATAAATTAAGTAGCTAACATGTAAATACAATATACTTAAGACTAATTAGAGAACAAATAAATTAATATTCTAGATTGTTAATAATAAAATCTATTTTTTCGTGATGGCTCAATAATCCACTCACTGAGAATCAGATCGAGCTTCCAGGCATTTCCACCGTAAGATCAATGAACAATTGAGATAAGTCAAGGACTCATTGAACTAGAGTGGTGCACAAAAGGCTGGGCTCATGTGGGGTTTGTAGGTCTTATAAAAATAAATGTATTATGTAATTTATTTTTTTAAAATCAATATGGCTATTATATTAATATTACTATAATGATTTCTAGATAAAATGCACCATATATTTTTTCAGGAAATCATGATAATATTTTGAATTAGGTATAATTATACGTATATATTGTATACCAATTAATTTTTACTACCTAATTTTTTTTTCAAACACATTTATTATATAATTAATATGATTGAAATTAATTAAGATTAATTATAATTATTGACGTGTCATTCTAACACGTCAAAAATTCTTAACGTGGCAAACTACCACATCAATAATTATTTACGTACCTTTTCCGCACGTCAATAATTATTGTCGTGGCAAACATGAATTACTGTTTGCTATGTCAAAAAAATTTCTGATTTTTGTAGTGTGTCCCGGTGATATAGCAGGCCAGATTGTACAAAGGGATGGGTGGGTGACCGTAGTACGGGAGAATCGGGTTTTAAAGGTTGATATGGAAAAGATGAGGTCTAGAGTTGTCAGTTGTGGAACTTGAGGAAGAATTTGGTAAAATAAAGCAAGAGATGAAAAAGGTGACGAAATCACATACTTATCTTAGTTCTTCTCATTTCGTTGCCAAGAAATTTGGATGCAAGCTTATTCCACGATCCTCAGATGCTCCGGCCACCAGATATTGTTGAAAGCACTGCACGTTCTTCCGATCGTTCCAGACACCAGAAAATTTTCTCTTTGTTTTAATAGTTACTACTAGGAAACTCAGATGGGATTCGTCGTAATCAGGTCTCTTTCTCTTTGGTTCTGAATGTGCAAGGGAAAGGGAAGGGAAATGTTTAAATTGGCTGCATTTTCCTTTTCTTTCCTTCGTTTGAATCTAGCTTTTGGGGCTCTGCAAATGGCATTTGGTGTAGATTCGTTTGGAAATGGCGGTGGCGGTGGTGACGAATAGGAGGAGAGAGAGTTCAGGCCGGTAATGAAGTTCGAGGGGGTGATGAAGGAGACGGAGGCTCGAGGGGTTGAGCTTCCTTCGGATAATGGAGGCCACCAAGACCACTGGAATTTGGCAATTGCTTCTTGAGCGATAGGATCAAAAATAAAAAACGTAGGAGTCAAGCAATAAAACGGTGCGTTTTAATGGGAATGACGCCCATTAAACTTTTGGAAAAAAATCTAATGGTAGTGATTTTGTTACATTTTCGATTAACCAAAGGAATAAAGATTGGAAGAAAAAAAAATTGAGGGATTTTTTAGTTTTTGCGCGTTGACTCAAGAATTTATAATATATTTACCCAAAAATTTAACCCCTAACATTTTTATTTTTTACATCACATCAACAACTTTTTATTATTATTCAAATAAAAAATACACTACAAAACAAAATATTTTCACTTTTCCATATTAAGGGTACGTTTCAGATTACGATTTCACAAGAATAATTTGTGTTTTTAAAAGAAACCGCAAAACGTAATACGTTTGGCATTACGATTTAAAAATCACTTAATTTAAAATAAGAAAAAAATCTGCGATTTTTATAAGCAGTCTAGGAGTTGTTTATTTGAAAAAATGTGAATTTAAACCAAAATCACCATTTCGCATGACAAATATTTGATAAAAAATAAAAAAAAAATTTAACATGTTATAACAAACACCGTTACGATTTTAAAAAGTAGCTATTTCAAAAATGTAATTTTTAAAAACACAATTTTTAAAATTACATTTATTGAAATCGTAATCTCAAACGAATCCTAAATATTCTTATTTTTTCTTACATTAATCCATTTTTGCTACAGAAAACGGCGAAAAAACTTGAGGCTTTTCCCAAACAGAGTGAGCAAACCACCAATCGAGTAATTGGGGTTTCTAATTAAAAAAATAAAAAAATAAAAAAAGATAGATCATTTTTCCTTTGCGTTGAAACTTGAAATAGGATTTCATGAAAATTCTTTAGTTATATACAATGTGTCAACATTCATTGTATGTCATATGGAATTTTAGTAGATGCTCGGAATTCCTCTCTCACATTTAAGGAGCATCCAAAATTCTATAAATTATATCTTTATTTTTATTTTGTTAATATGACATTGTTAATTAATTATTGTTAAAAAAAAAAAAAAAATTGTAATGACTACTAATTAGTAGCACCACCACATAACCAAAGTGAGATAAAAATGGATCTAAATTCTTAGTAATTTTTTGTTGGAATTACTAATAATTGGGATAAAAAATTTGATGGAGCCCATGTAAAGTGCCAGCTGCTCGAGCCCATTGTTAGAACTTTTTAATTTAGGGCTGACAAAACAGGTACTTGACTCTACCCATTTACAATTTGCGAGGATCCGTTACACAATTAACTTATACACAAACATAACCTGTTTAGCTAAACGGGTTAGCAGGTATGACGATTATAACATAATAAATAGTCAAGTAATTAATCTGACACTACCTGTTTAAAATAACTAAGTCATATCGGATAGACATGACCCATATTCTTAGCAGGTAAGACTACCCAACCCGTGAGAAAATGTAAAATGTAGTTGTTTTGATGCATTGGTGAAGAAAGAGATAGGAAAAGAAGAGAAAGTGATCGGAGAGCATGGACAAGGAGGAGGAGAGCAGAGAGAGTAGGAACACAGCACGACTGGCAATAATGGAGCTGGCAGTTAGTTTAGTTTAGGATTTTTTTTTTTTTTTATAATAATGGCAGTAGACCCGTCAGACCCGAAACTTAATCAAATCTTAAACAGGTAATCCAATAAAATCGAACCTAATACCTGTTAATTCGTGTTGAATTTACGAGTCATGTCAAAATTGTCAATCTTACTTTTATTAAAAAGTGTGATGTGTATTATTATTTTTTTTAGTTTAATTTAGAGGTATAAATGGAATGGTCGAGAAAGTATAGAAAATATTGAAAATATAAAAACTGATTCGCAGTTTCACATCATCAACCAATGGAATATCTTGTGAATATTTTCATTAATTCCGAAATTTCCGGTCTTGACTCCAAGGCGAGGCTCTCAGGTCCTTCGCTTGGTTTTCAAGATCCACCAGTTGTAAAAGTCGCTCTCTGTATGTAATTATTATCTTTCTTTCTTTCTTTCTATATAGGAACCGCTCTCTACGTATTTGATTCTCCACACATATATGTTTTATTCTGAATAGCTTTGTGGAAACATACTCTAATTTGAAGTAAGGTATAAGGAACTTTCTTTCTTTTTTGCTTTCGTGCCATATGCCCTATTTTGATTATTCGGTTCCCATCAGCCAATTTGGTATTCGATCTTCTTGAATTGGCAAATCTGGGTATTCGGAATTTGTTGGGGGTTTTGGGTTGAACTGTAGCCGGGTTTTCAAATTTCTTATATTTGGGATCTAGCTTTGATCAAATTCCTTTTTTTCTTTTTTTTCTTGGTGGGTTCGTTTCTGTTTGTGTTATTATATTGAGATTTGCTTTTTTTCGCCGGAGGATAGACAAGTTTTGTGGGTTTTGGGTTGCACAACTCTCCGCATTTAGCTTGTCGGATCTTGTTGAATTATATTTATAAATGAATCTGAATTACTGACAAGGTTTTGTTGATTTTGTGGATTTGTGGTCATGAATTCCTGAGGGTTTTTATTATTATTATTATTTTTTATTTTTTATTTCTTATTTTAATATTGTGACAATGCCCTCTACTGATAACCAGGGTTCTTCACCTTTGGCCTCATTTGGCCGCTCGATCTGGAGTATGAGGAGAGAACAGGTTCATTCCATGGAACCTAATCATGAATTTAGTGCCCATGAATTAGAGCTTGAATTGTTCCAAAAACAAGTTTCAGACCGATTTCATGACCTCTCAGCTGTTAGTGCTGATGATTTGCTCTCAATTCCGTGGATAAAGAAGCTTATGGATGTCTTTCTCAGCTGCCTCGAAGAATTCAGGGTTATTTTGGCGAACAGCAAAGAATTGGTCTCTAAACCCCCTTTGGATCGATTGGTTGCTGAATTCTTTGAAAGGAGTGTGAAGGCGCTTGATATCTGTAATGCCACTCGTGATGGGATTGAAAAGATTCGTTTGTGGCAGAAGCATTTGGAGATTGTTTTGCGTGCTTTTGAATCTCAGCAGAGGGCGTGGGGAGAAGCCCAGTTTCGTCGAGCAAGAAAGGGTTTGATGGATCTAGCGCTTGCAATGCTTGATGATAAAGACTCTGGCTCTGTGTTTTCCCACCGGAACCGGTCATTCGGGCGCCATAACGCCACCAGGGACCATCATCATCGTCGGCATCACTCCTCCGGCTCGGGCTCCGGGGGCCATTCTCGGTCTCTTTCATGGAGTGTGTCTCGTTCTTGGTCTGCAGCCAAGCAGCTCCAATCAATTGCCACCAACTTGACGGCGCCGCGTGCCAATGAGGTTGTAGCCACAAATGGGGTTGCGGTCCCTGTTTTCACCATGAGCTCGCTGCTCATGTTTGTGTTATGGGTTCTTGTTGCCGCAATCCCATGTCAGGACCGGGGCCTCAACACCCATTTCTCAATCCCGCGGCAGTTCTCATGGGGAACTCCGATGCACTCCCTCCATGAGCGAATTGTAGAGGTGTCGAGGAAGCGTGAGCGCCGGAACTGTAATGGGTTGCTGAAGGAGATTTACCAAGTTGAGAGATGCGCGCGCCACATGACTGACATGGTAGATATGGTTCAATTTCCATTGACAGAGGAGCAGAAACTGGAAGTGGAGAATGGGGGCCAGGAGCTGGCGCTGATTTGTGAAGCTTTTAAGAATGGATTGGATCCATTGGAGCGCCAAGTGAGCCAAGTTTTCCGTAGGATTATGAATTGCCGAACCGAGGGTCTGGATTTCTTGAGTAAATCAAACAGTTTGGAGTAAAATGTACAAATTCGAGAATATACTGCAAGGAGGATGAATGAGATGAATTCAGGTAGATTTCTTGTATTTTGTCTCTGTACTTTGGTGTATAAAGAAGAAGAATTTGTATTTGTATCAAGATTTTTTGGTGCATTGTAGTGCTTTCAGGATTGTTTGAATATAGAGTATCGTTATTATTGCTTCTCTTGGCTGCTTATGTTTAAGGCTTTTCAATCAGTCATTTCTGTAATATTCAATTTTTTTTGAAAAAAAAAAAACAAAAATATTAACAATCAACTTAAAATTACTTTTTTGTTAGGGTAGGATAGCTGATGATTTGGTTGGTTAAATGTTGCAAATGTTTTGCTAATTGTTTTGTAAGAACTTTACCATGCATTTAGTAGGGGATTGGGTAATTTTAGTGCAGAGTGAAAAAGGAAGCAGCATACCATGGTAAGGGGATTAAAAGAGAATTTAAGAATGCGTAACCTTACCGGTTTTTACTTCCTAATTAGTTTTAGAAACCTCTTATGTTATGTAGCTTAGCTCGTAACTTGTTTAGTTGTTTATGGGGGATAGTGTCAATTTTTTGTAGTTTAGGGTAGACATTATTGCAATCGAAATTGAAAGATTAGAAATAATATTGTCAATTGAATGGTAGTTTGAAGAAGTATGTATATTGAAACAATGACGAGTTACAACAATTCAAGAGTTACAATATGATTTGTGTAAATTAAATTTATGTTGTTAATATAGAAGTAGAAGAGTCTTGTAACGTTTATACTCTTTTTTTTTTAAGAAAATACTTTGATATGTGGACATAGGCTATAAACTGAACTACTTTCATTCTTGTCTATCTTTCTCTCTACTATTTTTGATTACGAAACTTAACATAATATCAGAGCTTAAAAACTTATTCATGCGAGTACCCTTGATCTTGTGTGTGTTTTCTTGCTTTTTGTTCATCCCTTCCGCATATTCATTAATAACCAAAATCACCCCCACAATATCCATTCGCCAACAAAACTGCCCACTCGAGGTCCCAACTTGCAACCCAGAAAAGAAAAAAGAAAAAAATACTTAGAAGCCGAGGTCCAGATTTCATCGGATGTCATTCATGGTTGGATGGTATTGATTGAAAAGAGATTACGGATCTTAGGTTTCAGAGTTCCTCATGAGATCCCCTCCCGAGAAGTACAACATTTGGAAATTCACTCTAGGATTGCACTTCTCTAGTTTCAAAACTTTACAATGTGGTCTTTTTCTTAAAATATTCTACCAAACCTATTAATATAGGTCACTTCATGTTGATGGTGTCGACGTGGTTGGATTTTTAAGTCCCTTGATCAGCCTTCAACGTTGGGAATGATATTTCGATTGATCAGTGATGCATATCCCATCTAATATATGGAACTAGATCGTGTCACATATCTTGGTAAAACAACTACTTTCACATTATTCTATATATATATATATATATATATATATATATATATAACCAAAACATTTAGCTCATACATGATAATAGCATAAAAGTGCCTACTCATATTTCTCTTTTTCGTTCTTTTTTTTTTCTGAAATTATTTTGACGTGAAATTTGAGAGTAAGATAAAAGCTGCCAACTCATATTTTTTTAAGGAATACCTAAATTTTTCCTTCATAAACTACAGCTAATGTGCCACTTAGAGTATTTTATTTATTTATTTTTTACATGTCTACACATGGGAAGGAAAAAAATAGATTCAAACTAGTGACTTCCGCTTCATGAAACGTGGTACACAGTCGATTGAGTTACTCCTTTGGGGACACCATTTAAGAGTATTCTCATTAAACTTTGTATTCTTTAGTTAAAATTTGAATAAGAAACTCTCATTTTTAAATTTAACTAGCAACTTTTCAAAAACAGCACTCAAGAAACTTTTTAAATCTCACTCTATTTTATTTAAATATAATTTTTATTATACTTTAATTTTTATTTTTTTCTCAAAAGCGTCCATGCGGAGAGAAAAGGAAAATGAATATGAAAATGTGTGAAAATACGATAGAGAAGAGGTTTTTTTTTTTTTTTCAGATTTAGAATACAATTCTAACAAGAATTATAATAAAGAATGAGAAGAGAGCTTGATAAATAAATGTTTTTGTGAGTTTTAGTTAAAATTTGACTAAATAAAAGTTTATCGTAGTTGCTCTTACTTCAATAAAAGATTTGAAATTAGTGCACGAAAAGTAAGAGGAGATTTGTCCCTTGTAATTGCAAATTGCAATAAAGTAAAAAATGAGTACTAAAACTAGTTATTAAATTTTAGATGGATTATTATTAAATTTTAGAAAAAAGTTTATACACTCTTCTCAAACTATCACTCAATTGACAATGTCTTCAAGACAAAAAAAAAAAAAAAAAAAAAAAAAATCCACATACTTTTGTAAATAAGACAATAATATCCCTATAAATTCAACCCAAAAAAAAATTTCACTCCCTCTTTCATTTGTTTTTTTGTTTTAGTTTTTTTTTTTTTTAATTTAATTTTATTAAATGTATTTTTGTCATTAGGAAAAACATTGACAATTTTTAGTATTTTAAGGAGACATTATCCTAATTGAAAATTTGAAGAGATCAATTGGGTGATTATTTGAAAAAAATATGTGATTTTTTCCTAAATTTTAAATTTAATGATAATTTTTTATAACACTAAAAAAAGGTATGCATTTAAAAATATAAAAATGAGAATATCTATTGAACCTTGTTACTTTGATTTGCTCATAATCAGGGTTCTTTTATTCAAAAACTTCATATTTACTTGTGCAACATGTGCCCATAAAGCCAAAAAAAAAACACAAAACAAAACAAAAAAGTTTAAAAGTTTATTAAATGATGAGATGTCGCCCACACAGCTTCCTTCCTTGACAGACGTTTAACCTATATTGACTTCAAAATCAGGATCTGCATCTGGATACACAACAAATACCAATTCACTTAGAGTTATCTCCATTTTCAATAGAACCGAAAAATGCAAAATTATCTAATTTACAAACAATTCACTGTAGTATTTAAAATAAACTCAAAAGTTTATGAGATAATGTTAAAAAGACAATTTAATCTTTACAATTAAATTCTGTCATCTAATTTAATAAATTCTATTAGTGTTACATTTGCTTAAATATGACATATGTTACAATTTGTTTCAAACTATCGAAACTGAATATATTAAGTATGTAAACCAAATTTAAGTATAAGGACTAAATTATTTTTTTAATATACGTAAAAATCTTATGAAATTATTTTGATACAAGGTTAATTGCAAATATGATAAATTACTTAAACTAATTTTACATTTTTTACTAAATAGAATAAAGCAGGTGAGGTGGCAGTGCGTCAAAGTTAAGCCAAGGAAGACAAGATTTACCTGGACCGCATTTTATCTGACACTTTCTGTCACACCGTTGCATAAGCCTCGCTGAATATATATAAATAACAACACACAAAGAAAGACATTAAAATAAATATTAAAAAGAGTTAAATGCCCTTTCCTTCCTGTTTCAACATTTTTATTTATTTTTTAATTCCTTGTAATTTTCATTTCATAAAGATAAAAATTGTCATCCATTAAAATTTTGTCCAAACTTAAGAGACACGTCATTATTAATCAAATGTAGTTATTTATCATATAATTAATTTTTTAATTCTTTTAATTTTTTTTTAAAGAAAAAGAAAAAAAAAAAAAAATTGAGCGGCTACGCTCGGGTGGCCAGATCTGGCCGGTTGGAGTGGCGAGCCACCACGGCCAGATGTGGGTGGACGGGTCACCCCAAGAGCCCAAGGGGTGGCCGAAACCACCACCTTTGGCTAAGCTCTCAAACACAGTACGGCTATGACTTATGAGAAATCTCTTCAAGCTTCAATCTTTTAAGCTAACTTTTTTATTTAGTGACATGGTTTACTGATCTGGGTTTTCATTAGTTCCCATTCAGATCATAGATTCCATCACTTTTTGGCCCCTGCTACTTCACGTTGAAGCTGTCAACAGAAACAAACCCAGTTGTTTCTCGAGGTTTTAATGGTTTCTTGTTTGGTATAATCAGATTTTGAGAAATGGGTTTTGCAGCATCTGGTCATGGGGTGGCTCCCCCAAACCGGCCAGAGTGACCGGTTTGGAAAAAAAAAAAGAAAGAGGACTTACTGTCAGGTTGAACGCAGCCGGTGGAGCACTGGTCATAGCAATCGGGATCTGCGGGCTCAACCCTCTCCATTTGTGAAACGACGACAAACAGAACCAACACTGCAACCATAATCTCCTTCCTCATTTTTCTTTGCTTTCTTTCTTTCTCCGATCTCATATCTTATCTCGTTTCCCTCTTATAGACGCATTTGTTAAAATATGCCCATGAGCTTTACATGAAACTACAGAAATGCCATGTGACTCAAACCTTAGACAAAACTCTATCGTCTTCTGTCTTGATATTTGCTAAATTAAAGCGTCGCAAGCAGCCGCCTACTTTGAATCGCCGACAAAAATTTGTTATAAATTAGTTTTTAATTAATTTATACAAAACAATCAATCTGATATGTGTCTCTTAAAACGTAAAAATCACGCATTATTAAATACTTTTCATATTTTTTTAACAATTATATTACCTTATTATATTAATTTATGAGAAAAATATAATTTAGCTCCTCAAACTATCAGTTATTTTTATTTTAATCCCCTAATATTCAAAAAATAATAAAATAGCTCTCCAAACTACAAAAAAGTTGTAATTTGACCACTCTATTAGTCAACACCTTCAAATATGATGGAAAATGCAAAACGACGTCGTTTTTTGAGGTTAAGTTACGAAAATACCATTTTGAAAAAAAAAAAATCAATTTAAAAAATACCCCCCAAAAATGACGCCGTTTAAAAAAAAAACAATGGTTTTGGGATGGCTCGCCGGCCCATGCCTGTGCGGTGGTCGCCCTGCCACACCACAAGTGTGGCCACCCCGCAGGCCGATGGGCCACCCCCATGGCCATGGAGGTGGCCGCTGAGCCACCCCTAAACCACCGTTTTTTTTCTTTTTCCCCCTCAAAACGACATCGTTTTGGGAGCATTTTTAAAATTAATTAATTTTTTTTTTCCCAAAATGGTATTTTAGTAACTTAATCTATTGAATTCTATCCTATTTAACGGTAATGACTAACGGATTAGCCAAATTGTAACTAGTTAGTAGTTTGGGGGACTACTTTATCACTTTTTGAACATTAGGAGGCTAAAATGAAAATGACTGGTAGTTTAGGAGGCTAAATTATATTTTTTCCTTAATTTATATAAAGTGTTAGAACAGTTTTCCTCACGGTGGATTGTGCGTTCTTCGGGGCCTTCAAGATCTGCAATATGTCGTCATTGTGCACTCCAAAAGAGCAATTGTCCAAGGGTCTCCCCGGGAGATCGGGGACACTCCGACACCAAAGTTAGACAGTTTCTAAGAAAAAGATCGTGCTTCGACACACAATCATTCAATATGCTTAAAGGGACTAATTGAGCTCTAATTCATAATTTCTGAGGAGAAAAAATGTTGAGAGGGTATGAGAAGATATTTTTGGACCTTGTGTAAGGGCCTATTTATAGGTTTGGGGTGTTGAAGTAGACTTGGATTGGGTCTTCTTATTGGAGTTGGATTAGGAGGAATTGTGCTCCTCTTTCTCCTAATTGAAATATATCTTTATATTTAATTAATAGCCCTTGCTTATTTAATTAATATTTTTATGGGCCTATCCTTGGCTATTGGGCCCAGATTTGGTGGGCTTGTAGTATGAATTTATTCCCAACAGTTACCACCAATTCCCTTAGCTAAGGTACTTGAGTAACGGGAATTTAGTCAAAGCCTTTTGGCAGCTTGTTGTTTGACCTTGTCCAAGACTCGTGTCTCCCTAGTGAGTGTGCTTTGAGATTGTCAGTCAGAGCTCTTCAGCTTTGAGTTCTCGGGAGCACCCCCCAGCTCTATCCTTTGCTCGGGGGTTAAACCAGTCCTAGTTTCGAGATACTCGGGGATCATGCCCGGGTCCCTCTTCAAGTTGTAAAGATAATCTCAACCTGCACAATAACCGTTAAGCAGTAATTTATAAGTCTTTCGACAGACTAACATTTGTTTCCCATTCGCTTTGGGGTGATTTATTGTTTTTTTCCAAGGTTTTCTCTTTGTCTCTGAGTATCTTCCAAGGTTTACTCATTGTTGCCAACAGTGCCCCCCAACTCTTTACTTTGCCCAGAGGTTACACCTGGTTATTGACTTCAACATATCCGGGAGTCACATACTCGGTTCTTCTTTGACATATCCGAAGGTGACATACTCGGTTTTTCCTTTACATATCCGGGGGTGGCACACCCGGTTTTTCCTTAACATATCCGGGGGTGACATATCCATTTCTTCTTTGACATATCCGGGGATGACATACTCGGTTCTTCTTTGACATGTCCGGGGGTGACTTACTCGGTTCTTCTTTGACATGTCCGGGGGTGACTTACCTAGTTCTTCTTTGACATGTTCGGGGGTGACATACTTGGTACTTCTTTGTATGTCTGGGGGTGACAAACCCGGTTCCTCTTTGACATATCCAAGGGTGACTTACCTGATTCTTCTTTGACATGTCCGGGGGTGACTTACCTAGTTCTTCTTTGACATGTTCGGGGGTGACATACTCGGTACTTCTTTGTATGTCCGGGGGTGACAAACCCGGTTCCTCTTTGACATATCCGGGGGTGACTTACCCGATTCTTCTTTGACATGTCTGGGGGTGACTTACCCAGTTCTTCTTTGAGATGTCTGGGGGTGACATACCTGGTACTTCTTTGACATGTCCGGAGGTGACATACCCGGTACTTCTTTGACATGTCCGGGGGTGACTTACCCGGTTCTTCTTTGAGTCCGGCTTGACAAACTAAGCTTTAACCTGCAAAATAATCTTCAACCAAGATGTTTGAATCTTTTGACAAACTAACCTTTACTCCCCTTTGCCACAGGGTGGCTACTTGTTTTTTGACCGGGTTGTCTCCCGTTATTTGCTTTTACTTAGGGTTTTCTCCCTGTACTCGTTTTTATCCAAGGTTTTCTCCTTGTCTTTCTTCCCAAAGAGTAATTGTCAAAGGGGGTCCTGGGGACCGGGAACACTCTGATGCTTAAATTAGCATTACTCATTATTCAAATTAAATTTATTGAAAGACAATCACCGAAAACATAAACAATAAACCAAACGACAATACCCGGGTATAATACTCGGGTGTACTACTCCTCCTCCTCTGTCATGCACGAGCTCTTCTTGCAGAGTTAGACTCTCCTCCTCCGGCGAATCCTCAGGTTATCGTCCGGATCTCAGCTACTACATCTTGATTTCTCGATTCCTCGTGTCACTGACTCCTACTCCTTTCTCTACTTCTGTCACCTCCTTCTTCTTTGCGTCCCCTAAGATCGTCTTCTCAGGGGTGATTCTCTCGGCCTTCTCTCGAGTGTTATAGTCCCAGCAGTCATGGAACCGATTGACCCTGTCATCACCTGGGGAACCCCTCCGATCTCCCAAGAATTGACTCAGCTTGCCATCCTCTATGAACTTCTCTATTAATAGCCTCAGTGCTATGCATCCTTCTGTGTAGTGGCCTCCAGCTTTGTGAAACTCACAATACTTATTGCTATATTTCTCAGGTGGATTACCTACTATTTTTGGTGGTCTGATGAACTTTGGATCTTTATTGGAGGGTTTTGTTCTTCTAGAACCCTTTGGGACTCCTTCTTCTTCTTTTCTTCTGCTTGTTCCGGTTATCTGGAGACTGGTGCTATCTATTGCCTCCAGAACATCAGCTTCATTGATAAACTCCTCTACCTTACTCATCAATTCTTGGAGATTGTTCGGCGGTCTTCTCGCCATCTTCCTCACCACTGGTTCTTTGGTTAAGAGCCCGTGATAGATCGCCGAGTACACGAAATCATTTGTAGGCTCTTTAATTTCCGTCTTCTCTAGGTTGAACTGAGTTATGAATTGCTTCAGGGTTTCATCATTGCGCTACTTTAGAGTCAGTAGATAGGACTATGGTTTCTTCCGAGTCTGTGAAGTCATAAACTGAGTCAAGAATACCCGGCCTAGGTCTTTAAATTTGTCAATTAAGCCCGGGTGTAACGCGCCTCCTTCAAATGATATGATATTGTCCGCTTTGGGCCAAGCCTGCATGGTTTTACTATTGGGTTTGCCCCTAAAAGGCCTCATACCATTTAGAGAGAGTATATTCCATATAAACACATCATCTTTTTCATGCTCAGGCAATGTGGGACGTCACAATCACCCACCCCCTCTTAGGACTCAGCGTCCTCACTGGCGAATCTCATGGGGCTTGTGCACGCTCCCCCCATCTCAGGCTGGGCTATGGCTCTGATACCATATGTAACACCCCTCCTTCAAGTGATATGATATTGTCCGCTTTAGGCCAAGCCTGCACGGTTTTATTATTGGGTTTACCCCCAAAAGGCCTTATACTATTTAGAGAGAGTATATTCTATATAAACACATCATCTTTTTCATGCCCAGCCAATGTGGGACATCACACCAGGGGCAGCTTTCTGAACCAGTTTTGTGCACTTCTTGATAAAGTAAGGGGTAAGGCCTAGCAAGCCACCTCGTCTTGGATGCCAAGGAGGCGTACATGTGACCGTAAATCCTCCAAGTGCTCGATCGGATCTTCGACAACCTTGTAACTCATCATAGGAGTGACCTTGAATTTTTTGGGCAACAGGTACTCTTCCACTCGCAGGGAGAAAGGTGAATCGGTCCCCTACAGCATATTCTCCAAGAAGGTGTCCTTCCCTTTATTCTTCCTCTCCATCTCCAAGTTGGTGAACCTCTTGTCAAACTCTGCCATTCTCCGGTTGAGTTCGTCATCCCGAGTGCCATTGACTTTGTTATCATTTTCTTCCTTCCGATTTACATGTTGCTCGAAGTTGTCTTCTTGGTGTCCTCCTCCAGGTTGGTTATGAGTGTCAACCCGACTATTGTGCTCTTCTTTGTCCCGCCTACCACGGGTTTCCTCCCTGAGACTACTCGGATACTTGTTGAAGGAGTTCTCCATTTTTTCGTGTCAAGGCTTCGATTTGTGTTGCCATCGCAGCAAAGTGTTCAGGATCTCCCGGTTCCGGTTGACGAGGAGGTATGTTGTGCTGGACCAGTCCCTGCTGATCTATAGGATTAACAGGGTTGATGCTGATGACTGGATCTATCAGGTCAACCTGGCTAGCGTGTTTGACCGGTTTTTGATTAGGTTGGACTAGTGAACCAACCTAGTTGGCTAGTCCCGCTTGTGACTTTCCCTACCGAATTGCCACACTTCCCAATTGCATTATGGCCACCATGACGAAATTTCTTCTTTTTTTCTTGCTTCTTCTTCTTCTCTTCCTTCTTATTTAGGATAGGATATCCTTAGAATGCAATAAGTTGGAATAAAAGCTATCCCTATTACCAAACAACCCAACCTTCTAACACCAAACCAGGATAAGGAATCCTTACACCGGAATAAGCAAACCCTGTTTGGGTCTGGAGAGTGGTAGATTGGCGACCCAAGGAATGACGGTCACGTTGGTGAAAGTTTGGAGGTTTGGCGGTAGTGGGTCTCCTGCAATAGTGGGCCTCTGGCGACTTGGTTTGGCAAACGGCAGTGCTGGGGCTCCAGGAATCGACGAACAGCAGTGTGGCGTTGTGCGCGTCTGGGGCAAGTGGCAATGATGTGCGTTCAGATCTCCAGCAGTGGTGGATCTCCGATAGGTTGGTTTGGCAAACGACAGTGTTGCATTGTGCGGGTCTACGACGAGCGCCAGTGCTGACATTCGGATCTCTAGTAGTGGTGTTGTGCATTTGGATCTCTAGCAATCTAGAGAGCTACAGGTATGTGCGTGTTATGCCAAATACTACCTAAATTAATAGATAATAATTGGTATGTTTTAACTCGCAAGTGTTCAAGATCAAAATAGTAGTATAGTGCACAAAGTACGAGATCGTTCGCACAAAGATTGTTGATTTCGCTTAGAATTGATTAAAATATCAACTTTCTCACGAAATTGATATTGATATATTGAAAATAAATAAAGATAAATAAAAGGTAGGGCTTTGATATCCACCACTAATCATGCTCAAATAATATAACAATATGCCAATTGATGTGGTATTTTTGTGACAAAAAATATCAATAATAAAATTACCACTCGCAATAGGACGAATCTTTGTAGGATACGGCTATAGAGAGGGTGTCAAACCTCAAGGACTGCAGGGGTTTAATTATCAAAATTTGAAAGATTAAAACTAACTTAATTAAAAGAGAATGATTTGTTTGTGTAAATTTAAAGTGCATAAAATAAACGGAAATAAAGGAAGTAAATATATGAGAGAGAGAGAGTAGGGTATTGACTTCACCTCTATCCGCACAACAATGGTTAATCATAATTAATCCCAGAAATTCATTCTATGCATGTTATAAATATAAATAAACAAGAAACTACCTTATTAAAGAATAAGCATAATCTATCTTCAGTTGGCACGGATCGTCTACCTAACCACTAAGATGCGGTACGACCCGTCTTCCCTAGGTATAAATTATCAAATTCTTTAACAGGATACATATAATCAATGACTAAGTGTAACCCATCTTCGGTTGGCACAGATTGTCTACCTAAATTACACTAAACTAGCGTGTAGTACAATCCGTCTTCCTTAGGCATGGCCTACAAATCCTATTGATCATATGTCAATTAAACCCATTGTATAACCATCATTCTCATAATCACAAAAAACAAGAATGATTTGAGATCAATAAAAGTAAAATACTTTCTAAGACAAGAGAAGAATTTCACAAATATTGATTTTGGAATTTAAGAACAATTGCATTTAATATGAAGAACAAAAATCAATTGTAGCAATCCTCATAGTTATACAATTAACATGCATAAATTGAAAATCTAGAAATTAAATACAATCAAACCATTGTGCTTGGATAGGGTTACATCAACACCCCACAAATGGGTTTAGCCGCTCATGATCTTCTAAGCTCCAAAGACAATTTACTGAATTTTTACTCTAGAAAGCGGTGTGTCTGTTTACAAGGTTTAGAGCCCTATTTATAGGGATTAGGAGAACCCTAAAAACCCTAAAATTCCTGAGAAAACCGGAGAGCAGTCTCCCAGTCCAATTGGGAGACAGAAATCCAAGTCCACGCTGGAGAGGAGTTCTTGCCGTGCACTGTACGCTCGAGTGCGCTCGATCCAAGACTTGGTGCGCTCGAGCGCAGTGCGCTCGAGCCTGGATGGTGTGCGCGCGAGCGCAGGAATGTGCTCGACCCTTGATCGCAGACGCTCGAGCGCAGTGCGCTCGATCCCATGAATTCTGCTCTCGATCCTAGTTCCAGAATACTCAACTTTTGGATCTTTTAACCCCAATTTCCAATGGTTTGTCAAATAAGACCTGAAACATAAAAACAAAACAAAATCAAACAAATAACAATGCTAAGGAATTAACATATGTAAATTAAGGGATTTGAATGTGCAACATTCGGTGCTTATCACACCCCCCAACTTACATATTGC
Source organism: Corylus avellana (assembly GCF_901000735.1). Taxonomy (NCBI): domain Eukaryota; kingdom Viridiplantae; phylum Streptophyta; class Magnoliopsida; order Fagales; family Betulaceae; genus Corylus; species Corylus avellana. The sequence continues at coordinate 21,942,568 of NC_081541.1, read as the reverse complement.
TAGTCCCTTAGCAATATAAAACAGAAAATAATCTGAAAAACAAAAAAAAGATAAATCCAGCTTTCGTGGGACGTACGGTTGCATTTAGCATATGTAACAAGCCTTTTAAACCCCTAGGAATTCCCTAGAGGACGAGTGAAGTCTCATGAGGGTTTTCCAGGAATGATACCCACAAACATTTTCTAACCATGTAATTCCTAAGAATGCAATCTCGTGACCATCATGGTTTTCAGTCATTAACAGGCTTAATAAAACAAACACTATCTTCACAATTTCAGGCAATCACAACTTAGCTCCAATCATGGCAATTATGAGATATTACAAAATTCAATTAATGTATGTGAACTCAACACATGATCAAGGGATTTCAAAACTAAACTCAATCATGCATGGATCAATACTCAAAATTCATTGGACTCCCCATCGGACAAACAACCAAGGCAACTTCTTTTTTTTTTTTTTTTTTTTCACTTAGCTCCCTTAAGCTTTCTGATTGACCCATTTATCGAGTGTTAGGCCAATGACTCCCAAACCAGATGGTTTTAGGACATTAGGTGTAGAAACACCCCTAAGGACTTACTAACTCGGGTCAAAAAGGCTACAAAGCTAAGCTACTTTTTTTTTTTTTTTTTGTCAACCAATCCAAACTTTTCACTTTTTGACGCGAACACTCACTGCTTAATGAGGCAAGAGGTCCGGTTACTTGGTGGAAAGTTTAAAATGATCATTTTTATTTATTTATTTAATTTTTTTATACTTTATGCCAAAGTTGTTTTCCCAATAAGTTGCCCAACTACATTCCGAATATTAAAACCAAACATTTTTTATTCTAGATTTTATACCCCACACACTATATCCAAGTGTGCTTGTGAAAATTAAACTGAAACAAGTAATATTTCATGCTGCCAATGAGGGTAACCCAGTTTTAATTTCTTAATCAAGTGATCATGTGTTCGTCATATTAAGCCCATCAATGAATTTCAAACCACAATAGGAAAATCAATTGCATGCTCAAAACTATCATGTATATGCCCACACCCCCCAACTTAAAGTGCACAATGTCCTCAGTGTGTGGAAAATAACAATAAAACAATGCAAGGGGAAAAAGAAACACCAAACCTGTCACTATGGCGCAGAAGAAGATGCCCCTGGCGCAGGTGGCAGCCGAGCTACAATGGCACGCAGCAGTTCTTGCTGCGCTTCAAATCGTTCATCTGCCTAGCGCATGTCTTCCGCTCTCTGGTTTGCAAGCTCAGCGCAGAGGTCCTGCAATTCTTTATGTAAGGACTCATACTGTGACATGGTCAGAGTGACTGTAGCTGGTGCTCCCATGCTATCGACCAGCGCTGCTGGAGGTGGCTCATCATGCACAGGCCCATCAGCGTCCCTATCGACCGCTGCTGCTGCAGGTGCCCGACATCGTCACGGCATGTGAGAATAACTCTGATTCCACTGGATCAGACCAAACTGAGGATGCGTGGAGATAGGACCATCAGTCGGGGTACCCTCTATGCCTCGGGTCTGAAAGATCTGGGTGAGGAGAAACGGGAATGGAAGTCCCCATGACGCCAAACCCTGCGTGCACCGCACAATTGCCCCATCCCAAAACTTGTGCAGCTGGTCCCAAATGAGCTGGGGAATGGAGATCCAATAGCCTCTCTGAAAGGCATAGAGTGCGGCAAGAAAGGGGCCGCGCCGCTGCATCTTGTGTCCAAAGGGGCACACATTCCGCTGCAGGATGAAGTCCATGAACCACAAGCGGGAGGGGAGCAGGACCTTGCTTGTGGAATTGTGGAGGTCATCGGTATAGCGGCTGTGGCACATGTCATCCACAATAAACTGCAGTGTGAGGTCGGCCGGGAGGTCGGAGTATCGAGGTGAGCCATCCCGAGCCAAAATGTTGGACGGGCACTCATGAGAACACTGCAAGGCAGAAGCAATGTCTTCGGTGGTCAGCTCCACGTCTATGCCCGCCACGGATGAAGAGAGGACGCCCGGCCGAGTACAATCAAAAGTCAGGTGGGCATAAAAGTCTCGAACCAGCCCTTCGTATGCAATGGGGCTGACTGGCTGGAACAGTGCAGTGAGGCCGCGTCGTCTGCATTCCTTGACCCCCCACTTGGTGGCTGGAAGGCTATGAAAAACTGTGTCGACGGCAAAGGAGGTCTCCAAGATGAGCTTCCGGGGCTTCCCACTGGGAGGTAATGGCTGGGAGGGAGCCTCGGGGGAGGTCTCCCGAGCAGGGGAAGAGCGGGATGTGGAGGCAGTGGCCGGAAGCATGGCTGGGCTTCGTTGAGGCAATTGCTCGAACACTTGGTGTGCACCACAAAATGGAAGTGGTGTAGAACCACCGTACTGGGCTGCCCAACCCCCTGCAAACAAAGAAAAACCAACACAGAGCAGTCCGTGGACCCACGGACTGCTGATTTCTACAAAAAAAGAAAAAAAAATGGAGAAAACGGGGGGCGGTTGGGTATTGGGGAGAAGGGGAAATAGGGGTGGTTAAAGTGGTCGGAGAGGGGGAACGTGGGGCGACGTTGGGGTTTCGGCGGTGGTAGGGGAGTGCGGCGGCGACGGGGTGGAGATTGGTGGTGTTTGGTGGTGGTATTGGGTGGTGGTGTTGGGTGTGCGCAGTGGTGGGGGAGGGGGCGGTGCTGCGAGAGAGGGAAAAAAATGGGGGAGAAAGAGGAGATGTCGTGACCTAAAAAGGTCACGTGAGCTCTCTGGACGAGTGCGCTCGAGCGGCACTAGCGTGCGCTCGATCGCACTCGTGCAAAGGATGGAGTGGAGTGCGGGCATACGCTCGAGTGGCACTGAAGGTGCGCGCGAGAGTACGCGTGCACGTGTGTGCTAAGTGGAGAGCGGCTGCGCTCGATCCCACGCAGGGTGGACTCGAGCGTAGGCCCGTGTACTGGGATCGAGCGCATAGTGGGTGCGCTCGAGCCCAGGGTGTCAGTGCCTTAATCAAAAAGATAGACGGGATCCGTCAAATCGACAGATTCCACGTTTGTACCTGGCTCGAGATTCTGGATGCAAGGCTTCAACCTTTGACCGTTGACCTTGAATAGAGTGCCATCCTTTGGGTCCCGCAATTCAACGACTCCATGGGGTGACACTGAGGTGACTATGAAGGGGCCGTCCCATCTTGAACGGAGCTTCCCAGGGAAAAGCTGGAGTCTGGAATTGAAGAGCCATACTTTCTGATCCCGAACAAATTTCTTGGGCAAGATATGTTTGTCATGAAAGGCCTTAGTCCGCTCCTTATAAAGGCAAGCACTATCATAGGCATCGCGCTGCAGCTCCTCCAACTCTGTCAACTGAAGTTTCCGGTGCGGACCGGCAGCTTGCATGTCGAAATTGAACTGCTTGATGGCCCACCTAGCCTTGTGTTCTAATTCCACAGGGAGGTGACACGCCTTGCCATAAACCAGCCGATAGGTAGACATTCCAATGAGGATTGCAAGGACCAATCCTTGCTGTCCGGCCTAACCGTTTTCTCCAGAATATGCTTAATCTCCCGGTTAGACACTTCTACTTGGCCACTTGTTTGAGGATGGTAAGGAGTGGCGACCTTATGTGTGACAGAATACATGAGAAGCAAGGCTTTGAAAAACCGGTTGCAAAAGTGTCTACCTCCATCACTGATGATAGCTCGAGGAGTACCAAATCTGCTAAAAATGTTGGCTTGGAGGAACTTCACTACAACCTTGTGATCATTGGTCTTTGTGGCAATAGCTTCGACCCACTTAGAGACATAATCTACTCCTATCAAAATATACTCATGTCCACAAGATGGTGGGAAGGGTCCCATGAAGTCGATACCCCAGACATCAAAAATCTCGACAATAAGGATGGGGTTCAATGGCATCATGTCCCTCCGAGACATAGCTCCTAGGCGTTGACATCTCTCACAAGCTCGGCAGAAGTCATAGGCATCTTTGAACAAGGTGGGCCATGTGAATCCGCATTGTAGAACCTTGGCTGCGGTCTTCTTGGCACTGAAATGTCCCCCACAAGCTAGAGAATGACAAAAGATAAGAATGCTGGAAAATTCACTCTCAGGAACACATCGTCGGATGATCTGGTTAGCACATTACTTGAACAACTCTGGATCTTCCCAATAATAGAATCGGACTTGCTTGAAGAAGCGGTCCTTATCTTGCTTAGACCACTGAGAGGGAATCCGACCTGTTGCGAGATAATTGACAATATCGGCATACCACGGCGGATTTCTCGGGGTAATTTCTAAGAGTTGCTCATCTGGGAACGAGTCATGAATAGGAACCGGCTGGGGTGTCTCAAACGAAATCCATGACAAATGGTCAGCAACAACATTTTCAGTACCCTTCTTGTCCCGAATCTCAATGTCAAACTCTTGTAGAAGTAGAATCCAGCGGATCAACCGAGGCTTTGTTTCCTTCTTGGCCAGCAGGTATCATAGAGCAGCATGATCAGAAAAAATTATAACCTTGGATCCTAGAAGATATGAGCGAAATTTATCCAGAGCAAATACCACAGCTAGCAATTCTTTCTCAGTGGTTGTGTAATTGACTTGAGCATCTATCAACATCTTGCTAGCATAATAAATGACATGAGGAAGCTTGCCTACCCGTTGTCCCAAAATTACACCCACAACATAATCAGACGCATCACACATGATCTCAAAGGGCAATGACCAGTTAGGCGGCTGCATGATGGGGGCAGAGGATAATAGGGATCGGAGCTGCTGGAATGCCTGGTGACATGCTTTATCAAAGTGAAAAGGGGTGTCCTTAGCAAGCAAGTGACATAAGGGCCTTGAGATTTTGCTGAAATCTTTGATGAAACGATGATAGAAGCCGGCATGCCCTAGGAACGAACGGATCTACTTCACTGAAGTGGGTGGTGGTAAATTTTCAATGAGCTCAACTTTGGCCCGGTCCACCTCAATACCTCGTTTGGACACTATATGGCCCAAAACTATACCTTCCTGGACCATGAAGTGGCTTTTCTCTCAGCTCAAAATCAAGTTAGTTTCTTTGCAACGTTGAAGCACAAGTGACAGATTATGGAGGCATTTATCAAAAGAAGATCCAAAAACAGAAAAGTCATCCATAAATACCTCCAAAAATTTTTCCACCATGTCGGAGAAGATAGACATCATACATCTCTGGAATGTGGCAGGTGCATTGCATAAGCCGAAGGGCATGCGTCGGTAAGCAAAGGTGCCGAATGGACATGTGAACGTCGTCTTCTCTTGGTCTTGGGGATCAACTGCAACCTGATTATACCCGGAATAGCCATCTAAGAAGCAATAGTAGCTCTGGCCAGCAAGACGCTCCAAAATTTGATCAATGAATGGGAGCGGGAAGTGATCCTTTCGGGTATGAGAATTGAGCTTCCGGTAGTCAATGCAGACACGCCACCCCGTGGTTGTGCGCTGTGGCACCAATTCGCCAGCAGAATTCTCAACAACGGTGATGCCTGATTTCTTTGGAACCACTTGAGTGGGGCTCACCCATTTGCTATCTGAGATGGGGTAGATGATGCCTGCATCAAGTAACTTGACGACCTCTTTCATTACTACCTCCTTCATGTTGGGATTCAACCGGCGCTGTGCCTGACGGGAGGGTCGAGCATCTTCTTCCAAATGGATCCGGTGCATACAGATAGAGGGGTCAATGCCTTTCAAATCTGCCACGGTCCAACCAATAGCCTCTTTATACTCCTTTAACACTGCGAGCAAACTGTCTTCTTGGTCTTTTTGTAAGTCGGAAGCAATGATGACCGGTAGGGTGTTGTTGGACCCCAGAAATGCATATTTGAGCTTTTCTGGTAGGGGCTTCAACTCAAGCTTCGGTGGAGACAGTAGGGATGTTACAGGAGGAGTGCTTGATGTCACAGGTAGGGGCTCCTTTACTACTCTCCATGGGTGGAAATCTGCACTGGCGGCTGTTTCTAACAATTCATGAACCTCTTGAATGTACTGGTTGGTGTTGAATTCTTCAAAGTCGAAATAATTCAGGCAAGCTTCTACTGGGTCCATTGTCAGGAGACTGGGTAGTGAGTCTTCTATATATTCTTCAATGCTGTCCAAAAAGAAACACTCATTCTGATCAAGAGCATGCTGAAACGCAGTAAAGATATTCAACCGAACTTTCATATTGCCAAATGAGATTTCCAAGACTCCAGTTCAACAGTTGATGCATGCATTTGCTGTGGCTAAGAATGGACGCCCAAGGATGACAGGAACCAGCTTCTTAGGATTGGGCACAGGCTCGGTATCCAGCATGATAAAGTCTACCGGGAAGAAAAATTTATCCACCTGGATGATCACATCTTCTACAATCCCTCTAGGCTTCTTAATCGACCGATCAGCTAATTGCAGAATCATTGTGGTGGGCTTCAGCTCCCCTAGGCCCAGCTGCTGATATACTGAATATGGAAGTAAATTCACTCCAGCTCCCAAATCTAAGAGTGCCTTATCAATCTCTCTTTTTCCGATGATGCATGAAATTGTAGGACCCCCGGGGTCCTTGAACTTCGGAGGGGTGTTGTGCTTAATCAGAGAACTTACTTGCTCAGTCAGAAGAACTTTCTTGGGGAGGTGGTTTCTGGTCTTCCGCTTTTGAGTACACAAGTCTTTAAGGAACTTGGCATAGACAGGCACTTGTGCAATGGCATCAAGAAGGGGAAGATTGATCTTTACCTGTTTGAACATCTCCATCATTCCTTGTATTTTCTCGCCTTGTTTCCCAAAGTGGGAAGGTGCCTTGAGACATTCTGGGAAGGGGGCTGGTGGCTCATATGGGATCTCTGGAGTAGATGCTGCTGATGACGAAGCCTCATGGCTTACTTGCTTGCTTTTATCATTCTGCAAATTCTGTGCAACCTCCTTGTGTTCATCTTTCTTCTCCTCCACATGATTGTCAACTATTTTGCCGCTTCTTAAGGTAGTGATGGCTTGAACTTGCTGATGGTATGAAGTGCCCTCATCGACCATATAGTGCCCCTTGGGGTTTACCACTGGCTGACTTGGAAGCTTTCCTTCATCTCTTCTGTTGGTGGTGTTGGTAAGTTGTCCGACTTGAGCTTCTAGCTTGGCAATGGATTGAGAATGCGAGTTGACTATTTCCTCTTGAGATTTAATTGATTGCTTGATCTCGCTGGTCAGCTCAGTTACTGCCTTTACAATCCGATCCTCAAAATTAGACTCGGAGGGAGCTTGGTAGTGCTGCTGTGGAGGCCGGTAAGTGGACTGAGGTTGGTAGGGCTGCCTGTTGGATTGAGAATGATTGTACGACCTTGAGGATGAGTTGCTTGAATTCTTCCATGAGAAATTTGGATGATTTCGCCACCCGGGGTTGTAGGTATTGGAGTACGGATCATTACCTGGTCTGGAGAAAGCTGCATTAACCTGCTCATTAGAAATGTCAGTATAATTTCTAGTAATAGGGCAGTTATTTACATGATGCATAGGACTGGAACAGAATAAGCACGCGTCAGTGTGTGTGTGAGCAGTATTAGGAGCAAAACCAGCAGTCAACAGAACTTGATCCAACTTCTTGGTGATAGTCTTGACTACTTGGTTGGCCATGTTTGGAGAATGGCCGGCTTCATACAAACTCTCCGTCTTGGATGCCTTAGGTGCTGGTGCCCTTCGTCTTGCGAAAACCTGCTGAAGAGAATTGTTACTTAAGTTTTCAAACATAGACTATGCTTCATCTTCACTTTTCAACATGAATGTCCCCCCACAGGATGCATCTACCATTTTCCTATTGGACTCGGTCAGGCCATCATAAAAACACTGCACTAGCTGCCATTTTGGGACAGCGTGGTGTGGACATGATCTAAGCAAGGTCTACAACCTATCCCAAGTCTCATGGAAATCCTCTCCCTCATACTGGGAGAATGTAGTGATGGCTCTCCTAGTATCATTGGTCATGCCTATGGGAAAGTACTTCTTAAGAAATTCTTGTTGCAATTGCGCCCAAGAAGTGATACAATTGGGTGTTAAGGATTGGAACCAATGTTTGGCTTTTTCCTTGAGGGAGAAAGGAAAAAGACGCATCCTTAGGGCATCCTCAGTGAATCAATTCATTTTAATGGTCTCACAGATTGATTCGAAATCACCGAGGAATTCATAAGGATTTTCAGTGCTAAGCCCTAAAAAGGAAGGTAAACTGCGTATGGTGCTAGGCTTAATTTCATAATGGGTTGCCGTAATTTCCGGCAACCGGAGACATGTGGGAGTAGTGTAAGTGGTAGGAAGATAGTGATCTTGCAATGCTACGTGATTACCGTCGCCCATAGTCTCAGTGGAACGTTCCTCTAGCAAATTAGAGTTCTTTTGGGATCTAATTTGTCTAAGAGTGCGTTCGATTTCAAGGTCGCAAGAAATTAATGGAAAAGATAAAGAACAACGACCTAACATAAACTAACCAGAAATCTAGAAGAAAGCAGAAAAATTAAGCTAAAACAGACAACAAACAAGCTCACAAACGGCCTTGGTGTGCACTTAGGGTCTGGATGCAGGATGACGCAAGTGCGCTCGATCGCACGGTAGGGTGTGCTCGAGCGTATTGCCGCAGATGGGTGCAAACGCAGGAGTGGAGGGCTCGAGCGCTGCTGCCTGGAATCCTGCTGTAGTGCGGCCGTGCGCTCGATCGCACACGGGCTGCGCTCGATCGCAATCACAGAGAAGGCAGCTTACGGACCTGTTTGCAGTTTCTGAAAAACAATAAAATCAACACAAAACAGAATTAACAATAGTAAAATTGATGTGGTATTTTTGTGACAAAAAATATCAATAATAAAATTACCACTCGCAATAGGATGAATCTTTGTAGGATACGGCTATAGAGAGGGTGTCGAACCTCAAGGACTGCAGGGGTTTAATTATCAAAATTTGAAAGATTAAAATTAACTTAATTAAAAGAGAATGATTTGTTTGTGTAAATTTAAAGTGCTTAAAATAAACGGAAATAAAGGAAGTAAATATATGAGAGAGAGAGAGAGTAGGGTATTGACTTCACCTCTATCCGCACAACAATGGTTAATCATAATTAATCCCAGAAATTCATTCTATGCATGTTATAAATATAAATAAACAAGAAACTACCTTATTAAAGAATAAGCATAATCTATCTTCGGTTGGCACGAATTGTCCACCTAACCACTAAGATGCGGTACGACCCGTCTTCCCTAGGTATAAATTATCAAATTCTTTAACAGGATACATATAATCAATGAATAAGTGTAACCCATCTTCGGTTGGCACGGATTGTCTGCCTAAATTACACTAAACTAGGGTGTAGTACAATCCGTCTTCCTTAGGCATGGCCTATCAAATCCTATTGATCATATGTCAATTAAACCCATTGTATAACCATCATTCTCATAATCACAGAAAACAAGAATGATTTGAGATCAATAAAAGTAAAATACTTTCTGAGACAAGAGAAGAATTTCACAAATATTGATTTTGGAATTTAAGAACAATTACATTTAATATGAAGAACAAAAATCAATTGTAGCAAGCCTCATAGTTATACAATTAACATGCATAAATTGAAAATCTAGAAATTAAATACAATCAAACCATTGTGCTTGGATAGGGTTACATCAACACCCCACAAAGGGGTTTAGCCGCTCATGATCTTCTAAGCTCCAAAGACAATTTACTGAATTTTTACTCTAGAAAGCGGTGTGTCTGTTTACAATGTTTAGAGCCCTATTTATAGGGATTAGGAGAACCCTAAAAACCCTAAAATCCCTGAGAAAACCGGAGAGCAGTCTCCCAGTCCAATTGGGAGACTGAAATCCAAGTCCACACTGGAGAGGAGTTCTTGCCGTGCACTGTATGCTCGAGTGCGCTTGATCCAAGACTTGGTACGCTCGAGCCTGGATGGTGTGCGCGCGAGCGCAGGAATGCGCTCGACCCTTGATCGCAGACGCTCGAGCGCAGTGCACTCAATCCCATGAATTCTGTGCTTGATCCTAGTTCCAGAATGCTCAACTTTTGGATCTTTTAACCCCAATTTCCAATGGTTTGTCAAATAAGACCTTAAACATAAAAACAAAACAAAATCAAACAAATAACAATGCTAAGGAATTAACATATGTAAATTAAGGGATTTGAATGTGCAACATTCGGCGCTTATCACCAATGTTCTAATCA
>NC_081541.1:21590591-21632309 GCF_901000735.1 Corylus avellana | reverse complement strand
GACTCGGTCATCCAAATTGATTTAACTAACTAGTCCATACCACATGCATATGTTGCTTAGGCACACACATATGAGGAATTCATGAAAGCAGGAATTTATCAACTTAAATATCACAACATGATCATCACAAAGGTGCCAATATTGAATATTAACTAAACGTAACTAGGGCTTTAATCTAGCCCTACTAAGTAAATTAGTTACACATCAGTTTGATGTTAAACATCTTCATAAAATAAAAAGAAAGGAAAAGAATAAACTCGAAACTTGAGCTTGAAGAGCTCCAATTCTTCTGCTTAGAAATTGTGTCTATTCTAGAGGTTTAAAGGTCTATTTATAGGCCTTAGGAATACTCTAGAAACCCAAAAAATCGCAGGGTTTGAGCCCTAATTCCCACAAAGTTACAAAACCCTAGAAATTGCACTTTCCATATCAAGGCTAGCGGCTGACTTGCCCATCACGCACGGGTGCACTCGATTGCAGCCCGTGTGCGATCGATCGCAGGTCTGCGATTGATCCTCTTTTGTCCTGGGCGCTTGATCGCGGGTGCCTTGTGCTCGTGGTCATTGCCTGTAGTGCACTCGATCGCAGCTCCCCTGTGATCGATCGCACTACCAGAGCCTCCAGTTTTCAGCTAATTTAAGTCCAAAAGTTTTGAGTTTGCTTATTTTTCTTCCAAGGACCTATAAAAACAAGGAAAACACATAAAAGAACTAAAATGGCGTAAATTAACTAAAACTAAAGGATTAACACATGTAAGTTAAGGGCTGAAAATATGAATATTTTAGCACTTAAGACACCCCCAAACTTACGTATTACTAGTCCCTTAGCAATACAAAGTTAAAGACTAAATGGAAAAATAGAAAACTAAAGGATAAGTCCATTTTTCGTGGGATGCACGATTACATTTAGCGTATACAACAAGCCTTTTAAACCCCTAGGAATTCCCTAGAGGACGAGTGGAGTCTCGTGAGGGTTTTCCAGAAATATTACCAACAAACATCATACACAGTTCATGTTTTTCCAAAAATGAAAGTATCACTTCAAGATCATGATTTTCATTCATTAGTAAGCTTAAAAAGATGAACTCCGTCTTCATAATGAATTGGAATGTAACACCCCACCTCAACGACACAAAATATTGTCCGCTTTTGGCTCCCCTAAACTAGACTTCCCAGGAGGTCACCCATCCTGATACTACTCCAGTAGAAGCACGCTTAACTGCGGAGTTCTGATGGGATCATGACCATCACTGCTTTAAAACGCATTGTTGTCATTAAGGGTGTAGTATAGATTTAAGCACATTTTCATTACCATACCTAGGCGATGTGGGATGTCACAATCACCCCCTCTTAGGACCCAGCATCCCCGCTGGCGACCCTCATGGGATTAGCCCATTCTTGGCGTCTGTCCCAGTGAGTGCCCACTAGCGATCTTCATGGGCTTGTACACGTTCCCCCATCTCAGGCTGGGCAACGGCTCTGATTCCATTTGTAACACCCCACCGTAATGACACACAATATTGTCCGCTTTTGGCTCCCCCAAACTAGACTTCCCAGGAGGTCACCCATCCTGATACTACTTTAGTAGAAGCATGCTTAACTGCGGAGTTCTGATGGGATCATGACCATCACAGCTTCAAAACTTGTTGTTGTCATTAAGGGTGTAGTATACATTTAAGCACATTTTCATCTCCATACCCAGGCAATGCAGGACGTCACATGGAATCTCAAAGTTCAATTACTTACAAAGGACATGTGAAAACATCACAAGTTTGAAAACGGTGTAAAGTGAACTAGCACAAAATTATGAGGCTTCCAAGTATTTCCAACGTGTAATGTCTCCTTATCTCAAAGTTCACTGAAATCCTTATTAGAATGAACAACAATGGCGTATTTGTTTTTCTTCTCTCTTTTTTTTTTTTTTTTTTTGGTCAGGTTGTCCAAGGTTTGGTTCCCTTAAGCTTTCTAATTGACCCATGTAACGAGTGTTTAGTCAATGACTCTCAAACCAAATGGTTTTAGGGCATTAGGTGTAAAGACACCCCTAGGACTTACTAACTCAAGCCAAAAAGGCTACGAAACCAAACTAACCATGACATCAATCAAATAAAAAAATTTCACCTTTTGACGTGAACACTCAATGCTTTAAGGCAAGAAGTCCAGTTACTTAGTGAAAAGCTTATCAATGATCTTTTATTTATTTTTTCTTTATTTTTGTACTTTTTTTATTCATCACATATATATATGCCAAAGTATCCATCTAATAAATCATCCAGTTTCATCCAAGACATAGAAACACACACATCAGCCTTCATGTTATACCCCCACAAATTATGTGCTAATGTGCTTATGTGATCAAGTCAATCATGTGATTTTTAAACTGTCAAACTCTCTCATCAGATCATGTGTTCAAAATTTTAAGCTCACTGATGAAATTAAACCATAATTCTTTCAGATTAACCAAAATTTTTAGGCAAACATGAACATGCATAAATATATATATTTATTATTATTATTTTTTTTCAAATAAACAAATAAAACAAATAACACGAAACTGGGACAAAGTGTGTGTAGACAACATGTGTTCCCATACCCCCAAACTTAAATGACACATTGTTCCCAATGTGTCTAAAACAAGAAAAGAATTTACCCGGGAGATGGACAACACTGTCTGGAAAGCATGGCTCATAGCACACCCCCAAACTGGAATCGAAGCACACTTGTTCCTGCAAAATAAGAAAACACAAAAACAAGTAAAACAAAACAAAACTAAAGATAAAGAAAAAGATCAAATGAAACACACAAAAATAAAATAACAAGATAAACTATGGGCTACCTCCCGTGAGCGCTAAGTTTAATGTCTTTAGCCAGACGGTGGTCCCTACTTAGTGCTGTCCCGAAGAAGATACGCCAGATGGTGGTGGCAAACGGCTAAGAATGGATCGCATCAATTCATCTAAGGCAGCTAGTCTTTGATCCATCAAGACTTTATCCTCCCGAGCCTTTCTTCTTTGGTCAGCCAACTCTCTTCGAAGGCCGGCCACTTCTTCACTGATTGAGCGATACTGTGCTGCACGAAAAATGATTGGGGCCTCGTCCTCTTGTGCTTCTGGCCCAGCTGCGGGTTCATCTTCTGCCAAGCTGAATCAACCAGCCCTTTGTTACTATCATCTAAGCCTTTATAAAAAATTTGTACCTGATCATCTTGAAGGATGTTGTGATGTGGGAACTTTAAAAGCAATGAGTTGAAGTGGTCCCATGCTTCAAAGAAAAGATCTCCATCTCTTTGTTGGAACATTTGAAGTTCCCTTTTAGGCTGTCTTGTCTTTTGGGCTGGGAAAAACTTCTTCAGGAACTTGGTGGCTAATTCCTCCCAAGTATGGATGGAATCTGCATGCAAAGGATTATACCACAGTTTAGCATTATCTTTCAAAGAGAAAGGAAAGAGGACTAACCTGAGTCTCTCCGGAGTTAGGCCTTGGATGTGCTGCAGCTTGTATAGATCAAAGACCTCTTTAAGATGCAAGTTAGGATCCTCAGTATTGTGCCCCTGAAGTGAGTTAATGCATTGAGCATCTGTTGTGCAAAAATCTACCTAAATTAATAGGTGAATAATTGCACATTTTACCAGCAAGTGCGCAAGGTCAACATAGTAGTATATGGTGCAAGTACAGGATCAATCCCACGAGGATTGCTGAATTTATGTTTAAAAATAGATTCTTTAAGCAAAAGCAAAACAAAGATTGATTGTTGAAGTGATGATAATAAAGGGTAGGGCTTTGATATCCACCACTAATTATATTTAGCTAATATAACAATATGCCAATGCTTTGATCAAGTTATGCATATCTAATGTTTGTCAACCTTAGGGCATGGCGTATACTCCTAAAGCTATAGATTTCCCTAAGCAACAAGTTAGGCATGGCATCTACTCTAACTCTTTTCATTCCTAAGGGATTTAGCATGATTTATACTAAGTTGTTCCTTAGGAAAGCATATGTTCTATGGAAATCGACAAACACACGAGGCCTAGGGCATGGCATATACTCCCGGTTCCCCATGTTGATTAACCCAAGAACCCGGTGTGGATTTCTTTTGTTACTTATGTTAAACCCAGGACTCGGCCATCCAAATTGATTTAACTAACTAGTCCATACCACATGCATATGTTGATCAGGCACACACATATGAGGAATTCATGCAAGCAGGTATTAATCAAGTTAAATAGCACAACAAGATCATCACAAAGGCGCCAATATTGAAATATTAACAAAACATAACTAGGGCTTCAATCAAGCCCTACTAATTAAATTAGCTACTCATAAAGTTGATGTTAAACATCTTCATAAAAGAAAAGAAAAGAAAAGAATAAACCCGAGACTTGAACTTGAAGAGCTCCTATTCTTCTCCTTCCCAAAGTCTCTCAATTCTAGAGGCTTAAGGGTCTATTTATAGGCTTTAAAAGTCCTAGACAAAGTAGTAAACCTAGGGATTTCATAGGGTTTTCAGACCTATTACAAATTGGAGTTGGAAAACCCTAATATGAAATAATGTCAATCCAGCCGCCACTTGATAAGTCTCCTGCGCACGGGTGCGCTCGATCGCAGCCGTGTGCGCTCAAGGTCTGCGATCGTTCCTTCTTTTGGCATGCGCTCGATCGCTCCTGGCCTGTTCGATGCTGTGTCCTCTCGGGTATTGCGCTCGATCGCAGGTACCATTGATCGCAGTACCAGGGAGCTCCAATTGTCTTCATTTCCTCTTTTGAGCTCAAATCACCTAGTTTTACTTCATTTTCTTCCAAAAGCCTGTAAAAGTATGAAAAACACAAAAAGGAATTAAAATGGCCTAATTAATTAAAACCAAAGGATTAAAACATGCAAATTAAGGCTGAAAATATGAATATTTTAGCACTTATCACACCCCAAACTTACATATTGCTAGTCCCTTAGCAATACAAAACTAAAAAAAAAAACAAGAATGGAAAAACAGAAAACAAAAGATAAATCCATCTTTCGTGGGATGTACGATTGCATTTAGCGTATGCAACAAGCCTTTTAAACCACTAGGAATTCCCTAGTGGACGAGTGAAGTCTCGTGAGGGTTTTCCAGAAATGTTACCCACAAACATCATGCACAGTTCATGTTATCCCAAAAATTAAAGTATCACTTCAAGATCATGATTTTCATTCATTAGCAAGTTTAAAAAGATGAACTCCATCTTCACAATGACTTGGAATCTCAAAGCTCAATTACTTACAAAGGACATGCTAAATCATCACAAATTCGAAAATTATGTACAGTGAACTAGTACAAAATTATGAGGCTTCCAAATTTTTCCAATATGCAATGTCTCCTTTTCTCAGAATCCGCTGAAATTCCTATTAGAATGACACACTGGCATATTTCTTTTTCTTCTTTTTGCTTTTTCCTTTTATTTTATTTTTTTGGTCAGGTTGTGCAATGTTGGTTCCCTTAAGCTTTCTGATTGACCCTTGTAGCGAGTGTTAAGTCAATGACTCCCAAACCAGGTGGTTTTAGGGCATAAGGTGTAGAGACACCCCTAAGGACCTACTAACTCGAGTCAAAAAGGCTACAAAACTAACTAACCATGACATTGATCAAATCCAAAATTTTCACCTTTTGACGTGAACACTCAATGCTCTGAGGCAAGAGGCCTAGTTACTCAGTGAAAAGCTTTCAATGATCATTTATTTATTTATTTATTTATTTTTATTAACATTATATATGCCATGGTGTCATCTAATAAGTCATCCAATTTCATCCAAGATGCAGAAATTCACAAATCAGACCTCATGTCATACCTCACAAATTATGTGCTAATGTGCTTGTGTGATCTGATCAAACATGTGATTTTTCAACTGTCCTCAACAAATAACCAAACCAACAGATTCACTCATCAGATCATGTGTTTAAAATGTTAAGCTCACTGATGAATTCAAGCCACAATTTTTTCAGATCAACCTAAAATTTTAGGATAAACATGAACATGCATAATTTTTTTTTTAATTTTTATTCTTATTTTTTTTTTCAAATAAACAAACAACACACAAAACAAACAACATGAAATTGGGACAAAGTGTGTGTAAACATGTGTGCCCATACCCCCAAACTTAAATGACACATTATCCCCAATGTGTCTAAGTAAAGGAAAGAATGTACCCGGGAGATGGTCAACGTAGTCTTGGAAAGCATGGCTCATAGCACACCCCCAAACTTGAATTGAAGCACACTTGTCCCTGCAAAATAATAAAAGACACAAACAAGTAAAAAGGAACAAAACGAAAACTGATAAGCGCCGAATGTTGCACATTCAAGCCCCTTAATTTGCATATGTTAATTCCTTAGCATTGTTATTTGTTTGATTTTATTTTATTTTTGTGTTTTCAGGTGTTTAATAAAGATACAAGAAATCATTGATTTTGGGCTCAAATTGTAGTTTACTGTAGCAGATTCACTGTAGCAGTTGCTGTAGCATATTCACTGTAGCAATACTGTAGCGGTATTGTAGCAATTTTACTGTAGCGGAGTTATTGTAGCACGTTACTATAGCTATAGTATGCTCAAGCGCAGCTACAGTGCGCTCGAGTGCACACGCGCGACAGAGACAAAAAATAGTCCGAAATTGAGAAGGAATGTTTTTCTAGGTCTCCCAATCCGACTGGGAGACTGAAATACAATTTTTCTGGGATTCCTAGGGCTTCTAGGACTCTCCTAAGCCCTATAAATATGCCTCTAAGCATTGAGAAAAAAGACACACCGCTTCCTAGAGCTAGAAATCAGAAATTTGTCTTTGGAGCTTAGAAGATCATGAGCGGCTAAACCCCTTCGTGGGGTGTTGATGTAACCCTATCCAAGCACAATGGTTTGATTGTATTTAATTTCTAGATTTTCAATTTATGCATGTTGATTGTATAACTATGAGGATTGCTACAATTGATTTATGTTCTTAATTATTAAATGCAATTGTTCTTAAATTCCAAAATCAATATTTGTGAAATTCTTTTCTTGTCTTAGAAAGTATTTTACTTTTATTGATCTCAAATCATTCTTGTTTTCTGTGATTATGAGGATGATGGCTATACAATGGATTTAATTGACATATGATCAATAGGATTTGATAGGCCATGCCTAGGGAAGACGGATTGTACTACACCCTAGTTTAGTGTAATTTAGGTAGACAGTCCGTGCCAACCGAAGATGGGTTACACTTATTCATTGATTGTATGTATCCTGTTAAAGAATTTGATAATTTATACCTAGGGAAGATGGGTCGTACCGCATCTTAGTGGTTAGGTGGACAATCCGTGCCAACCAAAGATAGATTATGCTTATTCTTTAATAAGGTAGTTTCTTGTTTATTTATAACATGCATAGAATGAATTTCTGGGATTAATTATGATTAGCCATTGTTGTGCGGATAGAGGTAAAGTCAATACCCTACGCTCTTTCTCCTATATTTACTCTTTTTATTTTCGTTTATTTTCATGCACTTTAGTTTTAAAGAAAATCAAATCAATTCTCTTTTTAATTAAGTTAATTTTGATCTTTCAAATTTGATAATAAAACCCCTGCAGTCCTTGAGGTTCGACACCCTCTCTATAGTCGTATCCTACAAAGATTCGTCCTATTGCGAGTGGTTATTTTTATAATTGATATTTTTGGTCACAAAAATACCACATCAAAAACGAAATAAAAATTGAACAAAACAAAATAAACAATAACTATGGGATGCTGCCAAGTGCGCTCGATCGCACATGTTGTGCGTTCGATTGCACTAACAGAGTGCGGTAGTCTCACATATGAAGACCTGCGCTCGATCGCATGTGTGGTGCGATCGATCGCAGTAACAGAGTGGAAAAGAAACGACAAAACCCCAAAAACACTAAAAATACTAAACACCAATGAAAACACAACAAAATAGAAATCAAACAACAAAATAAAAGGATAGGCTATGGGGTGCCTCCCATGAGTGCTAAGTTTTATGTCTTCAGCCAGACGGTGGTCCCCTCTCAGTGTTGCCTAGAAGTGGATGCTCCAGATGGTGGTGGTAACCGGTTTAGGATGGACCGCATCAATTCTTCTAGGGCAGCTAATCGTTTGTCCATGGCAACCTTATCTTCCCTAGCCTCCCTCTTTGATTAGCTAGCTCTCTTCGAAGACCGTCCATTTGTTCACATAGGGATCGGTATTGGATGGCTCGAACGTCAATTGAGGTCTCCTCCTCATCTTCATCTACCGGCTCAGCTGTCAATTCATCTTCGGCCATTGGCTCGACCTCATCTGCCTCTTCCCCTTCTTCTGGAGGTGCCCAGGGCATATGGGAGCAGCTCTTGTTCCATTGGCAAATGCCAAATAATGGAGTAGTGGTGACTGGCTCATCAGCTGCGGTGCCCTTAATGCCCTTCTTCCGCAGATTGTATGTGATCAAGTAGGGGAAAGGCAATCCCCATGAATGTGTGGACTCTGCTCCCCCAATGTGTACTCCATTCCAAAATTTATGGATTTGGTTCGAAATGATGTCGGGAATGGAGTACCATGCATCCTTGTGGAAGGCGTAGAGAGTTTGGAGGAATTGATCACGCCTTTGAGTTTTGTGTCCCAAGGGGAAGGCATTTCGGTGCAAGATGGAATCCACAAACCACAACCTTCGAGGTAGCTTAGACCGGCTGCCAGCATTGTGGTGGACATCCACGTAGAGCCCTTGGCACATGTCTTCAATGATTTCCGCCACATAGTATCGGGGCGGTTGCTCTGCAAGATTTGCAGTTTCTGGAGGATGCTCATCATTCCATTGCAAGGCTGTGGCTATGTCGGCCCTCGTCACATGAACAATTTGCCCTCGTACTTTTGAGGAGTGAGCAGCCGAGTTGTCACAGTCATGGGAAAGCTTGGCGTAAAATTCAATGACGAGCTTTCGGTAGGCAGTAGAGGTGACCGGTTTAAAGAGCTTCTTGAGACCCCTTCGCCTAAACTCGGCGACCGCCCATTGAGTCGCCTCATTGTGTTGAAAGTCTTCTTTGATGGCGAAGGTGGTTTCAAACAGCAGCTCCCGCTCCTCAAAAGTGGGTGGAGGAGAGATGGCTTAGGCCTCGGATCCCCTGGATGATGAAGCATGGGCTCTAGGCATTGTGAGCTTGACTGGAGACTTTTGTTGAACAGGTGGTGTGCACTTCTGATGACCACCAAGACAACTACGGCCCAGGATCCTCCAAACTCCCTGTAAACACACAAAAATCCCAACACAGAGGCAATGTGGGTGGATAAGCACCCACAATTGCAAGAAAAATTGAAAAAATTGAAGGTTGGAGGAGTGTTCGGAGATATTGAAGTTTGGGGTGAGAATGGGATGTATGAAGTGGTTTTAGGTGAAAGATGATGGTATGGTGGCCGGAGAAGGGTATTATATGGTGGTGGTGTAGTGGATTTGGTGAAAATTAGGAGAAAGATGAGAGGAGGATGAGTGCCGGAGGTGGGGAGTTTGGGAGGACCTGTACGGCGCCGGGAGAAGAGTTGTGGGCCATGAGGAAGAAGTGACCTAAATAGGTCGTAGGCCCTGCTGTCCGAGTGCGCTCGATCGCACTCTTGGTGCGCTCGATCGCATTCGGCCAGAGATGTGCGTGTGTGGGTCATGTGTGCTCAATCACACCTATGGTGCGTTCAATCGCACTGACAGAATGTGTCGAGCCACCTTCGGTTACTGCGCTCGATCGCATACCTGTTGCGATCGATTGTAGTAACAGAATGTCAGAATTTTTTTTTTTTTGAAAACAAAAGAAAAGTTAAGTAAAGGTTAATAATGAAAATGAAACATAAAGGATAATTGAAACATATGTGAAGTAAAGAAAGTAAGATGAAGAAGACAAGAGTGAAAATGTTACCGCCTTCAGTGGCTTTAGTACCACTGTTTTAAGTAGATGAGCTTGAGGTTCGTGCCTGCTTAAACGCGTCTTATTGTGATTGTAATGCTCCTAGTGTGAAGAGCTGCACTTGAGCTCAGAATCTGGCTCAAGTGCTCCTGTAGGAGTAGGACCTCTCAGAACTGTGGCGGCCTTCAGCTGCTGGTGATTTCCAGGGTTAGGTACTATTTGAGCTGGAAATTCTTCCTGCTTCCCCTCACTCAGCTCCTTTGCCATCTGACCCATTTGCACTTCCAGTTTTTGTATGGCTTGCTCAGTCTTTGTATTGACATGTTTTTGATCAGCCATGAATTGATGTTGTGAAGTCACCAGGTTGTGTATCATATTCTCCAGTTGGTTCATCTTTGGCTCTTGAATTGGTTGGCTTGCTTGTTGTGCAAATTTATTTAACTTGCAAGTGCACGAATCAATTGTAGTTTAAAGGATTGCAAGTGCGAGGTCGATCCCACAGAGAATTGTATTTTTGAAAGAGCAATTTATATCTAAACTAATTAAATCCTAATCTAGTTCCAAAAGGGTTTTGATTTTTGAGTTTTGAAAATTAAAGGATAAACAGAAACTAAATAAAATAAGTAAATCTAAGGATAAAGGTACTAAGGTTTGGGAATTCACACTCACCAAATCGTAACAACATACTTTATGTTCATCATATTAATCCGAAGTTCTCACAAATTCAATCATAGATATGTTTTACTATGCTTCAAAGAATTAATCAAAACCATCCTATGTATCCATTCATTGACCAAATCACAAAAGGAATCCAAATTCAATTGAAACACCAGATGTATTCGTAGAACAAATCACAAGGGATATCCAATTTTTATGAGTTAAAAGCCAAGCAATCAATCATATGAAATTATCTCAAATCATCAAATGTATCATTGAATCACAAGAGATATCCAAGAATCACTCCATACAATTGATTAGAAGTAAAACAATTGAAATATAAAAACCAATAAAATCAGAATAATAAAAACTTACATAAAAGTATTGATATTCTTCATCGGTGAGGCTTCATCCCCAACCTTAGTTGGGAATTTAGCTCCACATAAAAATAAAATCTAAACCTAAACCTAAACCTAAACCTAAAGAAAAACTAAACAAAAGAATTTTGCTCTCTGGGATTGTGTATCTTTTCTTGAATGCAAAGAAGTCTATTTATAGGCTTAGGAAAGTCCTAGAAGCCCAAGTAAACCTAGATAATTCGGAGGTCTGTCTCCCAGTCAAAATAGAAGTCTGAAATCGGAATAGGATTCGTCCAGATTTGTGTCCTTTAATTGCGGGGCGATTTTGGCATACAAACTGTCCGAATTAGGAAAATCCTATTTCATAACAAGTTGTAGTATTTTGAGTTAGCTTTCCAATTCCATTTGAATCACTTCAATCCGATATTTGAGAAGAATGTTACGGTCAAAATACTGAGACGTGTGCAGAATCTGAATTTGAATCCGATCCGAAATCTTAGCCAATCTGATCTTTTATCCAATTTAATCTGATTTAACTTTTTTCTTGGATTTGGTTAGACTTAACCACATCATCTAGGTCTTCTCAAAGTATTCTTTCTTCCAAACTTTGCATTTTTCCCTTTAAAGCTATAGTTTTTCTTCAATGACCTACAAAATACTAAAAACACAAAACTAATATAAAATATTAAATAACAACACAGCTAAAGGATTAACTAATGTAAATAAAGGGGTCCAAATATGCAATATTTGGTACTTATCAAACACCCCCAAACTTACATTTTGCTAGTCCCTTAGCAAAACAAAACGACAAATAAAATGAAAGCAAGAAACATAAATCCTCTTTCGTGGGAGAGACGATTGCATTTAGCATATGCAACAAGCCTTTTAAACCCCTAGGCATCCCTAGTGGACGAGTGAAGTCTCGTGAGGGCTTAACAGGAATGATACCCACAAACATTGTACACTATGTTGTTAACGATAAAGAAATTTTACATAAACCATGGTTCTTATTCATGAGCAAATTTAAAAAGACAAACAGCATCATAACAATCAAAAGGAAATCCAGAATCAAATCAATCATAAATGGACAACTGAGACCTCATATGTTCTGAAAAGTGTAAAGTGTAATTAGCATACAATCATGAAGTTTTCAGTTTAAACTCAAGACAAGTTCCATAAAATTTGTAAAAATCTCTATCAATTGAAACAACCAAGGCAAGATATGCATTTTTTTCTCTCTCTCTTTTTTTTTTTTTTTTTTAACAGGCCCTTCAATGTCTAACTCCCTTAAGCTTTATAATTGACTCATGTAACAAGTGTTAGGCCAATGACTCCCAAGCTAGGTGGCTTTAGGGCACTAGATGTAGAACATCCCTAAGGGCTTATTAACTTAAGTCAAAAAGGCTACGAAGTCAGATTAGCCATATCATAAATCAACACTAAACTTCATACCTTTTGACGCGAACACTCAATGCTTAATGGGGCAAGAGGTCCGGTTACTCAGTAAAAAACTCAATATGATTTTTCTTTTCTTTTTCCTTCTCTTTTTTATTTATTTTTTTTTTTTTTTTTTTTTTATATATATATATATATCTTGCAAGCCAATGGTTATTCATCAATAGGTCATCCAACAAATCTCAAAGGGAATAAGCCTAAGCTCAAACATCATACCTCACAGAAAACATGCTAATGTGCTCATGAAAATTTATCTCAAAACAAGTGAAATCTCTTTTACCAAAAAATAAGTCAAGAGACTCAGACTCCTAATGACATAATAATTTGTTCAACCCTTTAAGCAAGCTAATGAAATGCAAATCACAGTTACAGTTTAACTCAAACTTGACAACAACATAGCACAATTTTATTTTTTTTCCAACTTTTTTAACACAAAACGACAAATAAAAATAAACAAATAAAAACAAAAATAAATAGACAAAGTGTTTTTCCATACCCCCAAACTTGAATTACACAATGCCCTCAATGTGTAGTATAGAAATACATTACCGGAAGTAAGGAAATTTGAGTGTGAACAAGGCTAGGGCGTCCCCCAAACTTAAATACCAAAACACCTGTCAACAAAAACTAACAGCAATATTTTTTTTCATAGAAACAAATATCAAAAGATCAATTGCTGTTAGAAACAAAAACAAATAAAAAGAAATGCAATATAATGAAAAAGGAAAGAAAAATTTGTGGAGTGAAGTGCAGAAAATAAACTGGAGGAGAAAACTTTACAGCGCTTCCCCCTATCATGCGGATGTCCAACCAATCCCTTCCACCCTTTCTTCTTCAAAACTTCATACCCCTCTGGAAGGATATTTCGCCATCTTATGTAGACTTGCTTGCTTCGCCGGATCTTCTTAGGAAAGTGGTTCCTAGATTTGTGTGCTTGTGTGCACAAGTCCTTGAATATCTTGACATAAGATGGCTCTTGATGTGCCTCAAGAGCAACAGTGATGTAGGCAGGAGCTTCAGTACTCACTTCCATGTCACTGGGTAGATCAGGATTTGTTGGTGGCTCACTGTTCTTATGGTGCTCAACTTTCTCCTCTTTCTCTTCCTCCTCTTTGTTATCCACAATTTTCTCACTCTCAAGTGTGATGGTGACCTGGGCATGCTCATGATAAGAATTTTTGGAATCATCCTGATCAATCATGTAGTGCCTTTCAGCCATCAGCTAACTTTGAAGCTCTTCTTCTATCTTGGTCATGGCCTGCTTAAGTTCTTGTATTTCTCTGTTGTTAGCCATGTTAGAATTCCTCATCTCCTGTACAGCTTGATTGGTGAAATCTTTTAGCTCTTGTATATGTTGGGAATGGTTCATGGTAATATTCTTCATATCTTGTATGTTCTTATCCATTGATTGCATGAATGCTTTCATCATGTCTTCTAGTGACGACTGTGGTGTAGGCTGTGGCACTTGAGTGGTAGACTAATAAACAGGAGGTTGAGCTAGATGATCGAACTGCGGATATTCTGAATGGTGCAATTCATCAAATTGGTGAGCATAATTTCCTGTAGCCTGAGCTGATCCTGAGAAATCAGATTGGTTGTTCTAGTTCAAATTATAACAATTGAAATTTGAATCAAACCCCGGGCTGGAGAAACTGGTGTTCATTTGTTCATATGAAAAGTTAGATCTAGCTGCTCTGATTTGGTCTAATTTGTCCCATAAGTCGTTGAGCTCAGCTCGCAGATCTGGACAATTGTTCTCATCATGATAAGGATTGAAACAAAATGAACATGGTTTATGTGGGTAAAAATTTTTAGGGTAGTTGGTAGGAGTTGGTTTCCTACAACTAGGAGAGGCATTAAAATCATTAAAATGCAAATCCTTGCTTCCCCGCGCTTTTTAGCATGCAGATATCCCACATAAAACATTAACCAATTTTATTTTATTTTTAAATTTTTTTTTTTAAATAAAATAAACTAAAAGAACAACTAACAAAAAAAATGAAAACAAAAATTTAAAAAAACTCACAAAAAGGACCAAAAATAAATTTTTGGCAAAGATCTACAGAACTGCTGCCTCTGCTGTGAGTGCGCTCAATCGCGCTGATTGGGGGTATGGAAGGTGCTGTGGCAGAACTGTAAAACAAGCCAAAAAAAACAAAACAACAAGAAAAATCATTTTTTTTTTATTAGTAACACGAATAAAACAAAACAAATTGCAGAAAAATAAAATCCTAATTATAACTAGTAGAAGAATAAAACTAATTTAAATATAAATTGGATTAAAAAATTGAACAATTCCTCGGCAACGGCGCCAAAAACTTGTTGTGTAAATTTATTTAACTCGCAAGTGTACGAATCAATTGTACTTTAATGGATTGCAAGTGCGAGGTCGATCCCACAGAGAATTGTATTTTTGAAAGAGCAATTTATATCTAAACTAATTAAATCATAATCTAGTTCCAAAAGGGTTTTGATTTTTGAGTTTTGAAAATTAAAGGATAAACATAAACTAAATAAAATAAGTAAATCTAAGGATAAAGGTACTAAGGTTTGGGAATTCACACTCACCAAATCATAACAACATACTTTATGTTCATCAATATTAATCCGAAGTTCTCACAAATTCAATCATAGATATGTTTTACTATGCTTCAAAGAATTAATCAACACCATCCCATGTATCCATTCATTGACCAAATCACAAAAGGAATCCAAATTCAATTGAAACACCAGATGTATCCGTAGAATAAATCACAAGGGATATCCAACTTTTATGAGTTAAAAGCCAAGCAATCAATCATATGAAATTATCTCAAATCATCACATGTATCCTTGAATCACAAGAGATATCCAAGAATCACTCCATACAATTGATTAGAATTAAAACAATTGAAGTATAAAACCCAATAAAATCAGAATAATAAAAACTTACATAAAAGTGATGTTGTTCTTCATCGGTGAGGCTTCATCCCCAACCTTAGTTGGGAATTTAGCTCCACATAAAAATAAAATCTAAACCTAAATATAAACCTAAAGAAAAACTAAACAAAAGAATTTTGCTCTCTGGGATTGTGTCCCTTTTCTTGAATGCAAAGAAGTCTATTTATAGGTTTAGGGAAGTCCTAGAAGCCCAGGAAAACCTAGATAATTCGGAGGTCTGTCTCCCAGTCAAAATAGAAGTCTGAAATCGAAATAGGATTCGTCCAGATTTGTGTCTTTTAATTGCAGGGCGATTTTGGCATAGAAACCGTCCGAATTAGGAAAATCCTATTTCATAACAAGTTGTAGTATTTTGAGTTAGCTTTCCAATTCCATTTGAATCACTTCAATCTGATATTTGAAAAGAAAGTTACGGTCAAAATACTGAGATCTGTGCAGAATCTAAATTTGAATCCGATCCGAAATCTTATCCAATCTGATCTTTTATCGAATTGAATTTGATTTAACCTTTTTCTTGGATTTGGTTAGACTTAACCACATCATCTAGGTCTTCTGAAAGTATTCTTTCTTCCAAACTTTGCATTTTTCCCTTTAAAGCTGTAGTTTTTCTTCAATGACTTACAAAATACTAAAAACACAAATCTAACATAAAATATTAAATAACGACACAGCTAAAGGATTAACTAATGTAAATAAAGGGGTCCAAATATGCAATATTTGGTACTTATATTGGGGCCCTTTCTGCTGTCCTTGATTATTGCTCCAGGAGAAATTTGGATCGTTGCGCCATCCTGGATTGTAAGTAGTGGAGTATGGGTTGTTCTTGTAGTGATAATTGTTTTGTCCCACAAAATTCACTTCTTCTTGCTCTGGAAAAAGAGATAAAGGGCACTTCTCAGTGGTGTGATCTAGATGGGAACAAATAGCACATACCTGGATTGGTGTGTCCTGTTGCAGAGGTGAAATTTTCTGAACAGTCATGGCCTTGACATGCATGTCCAATTTCTTTTCTACCGCAGCCAACTGATTGGTTGATCCCCCCACTGAGGTTTACTTCATACATGCCCTTGCTTTTGATTCCTCTCCTTCCTCTTGAACAGAATTGCTGTGAATGCTCACTTAATGTCTCAAAAAGTTCCACAGCTTCCTCACTACTCTTCTCCATAAGTGTTCCTCCACAAGCTGAATTAACCATCCCTTTGTTAGTATCATCTAATCCTTCATAGAAAATTTGTACCTGCTCATCTTGAGGGATGTTATGATGTGGACACTTTAAAAGTAAGGAATTGAAGTGGTACCAGTCATCAAAGAACAAATATCCGTCTTGTTGTTGGAACATTTGAAGTTCCCGTTTAAGTTGCTTTGTCTTCTGGGCTGGGAAAAACCTCTTCAGAAACTCGGTGGTCAATTCTTCCCAAGTATGAATGGACTCTACAAGCAAGGAATTGTACCACAGTTTAGCATTATCTTTCAAGGAAAAAGGAAAGAGGACTAACCTAAGTTTTTCTAGAGTTAGGCCTTGAACATGCTGCAACTTGCATAAGTCAAATAATTCCTTAAGATGCAAGTTGGGATCCTCAGTAGCTGTGCCTCTGAAATGAGTCAATGCATTTAGGATTTGGGGAGAGATATAATAGCTGCCATCCACCTCTGGTTGATATGCTATGCAAGAGGGTTGATGGAGGTTTGTTGGCACCTATGCCTGCTTCATTGGTCTCCTCACCCGTGGTGGATTTGCTTCTAAGGGTCTTGGCCCAATTGGATTTTCTTGCAAATCTTCCAATTCAACTTCTTCTTCTTCTTTGTCTCTAGGTCGTTGTCGAATTGTCCGCTCAATTTCAAGATCGAGTGGAAGAACGGTTGAGGCTTGAGATCGACGACCTTGCATGAACTGGATTACTTCTTCAGTTAGGAAGCTTCAATACTGCCTGGTCCGAATGCTCCCTGGAACTGTGCTCGATCGCCGGTTGGTGCGTTCGATGGCAGTGCGCTCGATCGCACTGGCTGACGATTGATTGCAATCACAGAATGCCAATCCGCAACCTGCAAGTGAAAACAGAAAAGTTAGGGAAAACAGAAAATTCTTTTTGATTTTTTTTTTTTTTTTTTGCGAACCCTAAATTAAAAATTGAAAACTAAAGGAAAATAATTTTAAACAAAATTCGCTGCAATCCACAGCAACGGCGCCAAAAACTTGTTGTACAAAAATTTACCTAAATTAATAGGTGAATAATTCCACGTTTTACTTGCAAGTGCACAAGGTCAACATAGTAGTATACGGTGCAAGTACAGGATCATTCCCACGAGGATTGCTAAATTTATGTTTAAAAATAGATTCCTTAGGCTAAAGCAAAACAAAGATTGATTGTTAAAGTGATGATAATAAAGGGTAGGGCTTTGATATCCACCACTAATTATATTTAGCTAAGATAACAATATGCTAATGCTTTGATCAAGTTATGCATATCTAATGTGTGTCAACCTTAGGGCATGGCGTATACTCCTAAAGCTATAGATTTCCCTCAGCAACAAGTTAGGCATGGCGTATACTCTAACTCTTTTCATTCCTAAGGGATTTACCATGATTTATACTAAGTTGTTCCTTAGGAAAGCATATATTCTATAGAAATTGACAAACACACGAGGCCTAGGGCATGGCATATACTCCCGGTTCCCCATGTTGATTAACCCAAGAACCTGGTGTTGATTTCTTTTGTTACTTATGTTAAACCCAGGACTCGGCCATCCAAATTGATTTAACTAACTAGTCCGTACCACATGCACATGTTGATCAGGCACACACATATGAGGAATTCATGCAAGCAGGTATTAATCAAGTTAAATAGCACAACAAGATCATCACAAAGGCGCCAATATTGAAATATTAACAAAACATAACTAGGGCTTCAATCAAGCCCTACTAATTAAATTAGCTACACATAAAGTTGATGTTGAACATCTTCATAAAATAAAAGAAAAAGGAAAGAAAAGAATAAACCTGAGACTTGAACTTGAAGAGCTCCTCTTCTTCTCCTTACAAAGTCTGGCAATTCTAGAGGCTTAAGGGTCTATTTATAGGCTCTAGAAGTCCTAGACAAAGTAGTAAACCTAGGGATTTCGTAGGGTTTTGAGACCTATTACAATTTGGAGTTAGAAAACCCTAATATGGAAATAATGTCAATCCAGCCGCCACTTGATAAGTCTCCTGCGCACGGGTGCGCTCGATCGAAGCCCGTGTGCGCTTGATCGCAGGTCTGCGATCGTTCCTTCTTTTGGCATGCGCTCGATCACTCTTGGCCTGCTTGATACTGTGTCCTCTCGGGTATTGCGCTCGATCACAGTACCAGGGAGGTCCAATTGTCTCCATTTTCTCTTTTGAGGTCAAATCACCTAGTTTTACTTCTTTTTCTTCCAAAAGCCTGTAAAAGTATGAAAAACACAAAAGGAATTAAAATGACCTAATTAATTAAAACCAAAGGATTAAAACATGCAAGTTAAGGGCTAAAAATATGAATATTTTAGCACTTATCAGATACCTGCATCCAACAACTTTATCACTTCTGCTCTCACAACTTCTTACATTGCTGGGTTCAGCCTCCTTTGTGGCTCCCTTAATGGCTTGGCATTCTCCTCTAGTGTATCTTGTGCAGTACCACTAAGGGGATGATTCCTTTTATATTGTCTATGGTCCAGCTGATAGCTTCCTTATTCTCTCTCAAAATGTCTAATAACTTCTCTTCTCGAGCACCAACCAAATTTGAAGCTATAATCACAGGTAGAGAGTCTGCTGGACCGAGGAACATATACTTGAGAGTGTCTGGTAAAGGCTTAAGTTCTAAATTGGGGGACTCAGGCACTGCTATCTCCCCATTCTCCCTGCTCATCACTGGAGCAGACTGCAAAATTGCATCTGCTTGCTCATGTAACTTGTCTAAGTCCAAATCATCTCCAAATTGAGCCAGGCATGCTTCGAAAGGGTCCTCTATGCCTAATTCGCTAACATCCTCCTCAATAATCTCCTCAATCAAGCATACATTTCTCACCTCATCATATTCCAGTGCCTACTTGTTGGTATCAAAGATATTCAACTCCACTGTCATGTTCCCGAAAGAGATTTTCATCACACCGTCTTACAATTTATCAGGGCATTAGCCGTAGCTAAGAATGGTCACCCTAAAATTACCGATATTTGAATCCCAACATTCTGAACCAGTTTTGTGTCTAGCACAATGAAATCCTCAGGGAAATACAACTTGTCCACCTTGATCAATACATCCTCAATTATTCCCCTTGTGATAGCCAATTGGAGTGTCATAGATATGGGCTTCAATTATCCCAACCCCAATTGTAAGTAGACTGAAAGGGAAGGATATTCACACTTGCTCCTAGATCCAACAAAGCCCTTTCAATCCGACTGACTCTTACCATGCAAGAAATGGTAGGACACCCAGGGTCTTTATACTTGATGAGCAGCTTGCATTGAAGGATTGAGTTGACTTGCTTGGTCAGAAACGCCTACTTTGGGACATTCATCATTCTCATGACAGTAATCAAGTCCTTCAAGAACTTGGCATATGATGGCACTTGTTGGATGGCATCCAAAAATGGGATGTTGATCTGGACATGCTTAGGAGCTTGCAAGTCTTTCAAGGTAAGGTGCTTTGGGAACAAACGTCCTTAGGGGATCATCAACAATGGGTATAACTCCAAAAGGCTCAGCATCTCTCCCCTCATTGTTGCTACTACCTTGCCCTTGTGGCACAGCAGGTTCTCATTTGGTAGAACCACTAAATTGTCCACTTGTCTCCCTTACCTAAGTGTGACGATCGATTGCACATGTTCCTGCCCATGCGCTAGATTTGAAGAATTTCCACCTGCAACCTATCCCTTAGGGGGGCACGGGCTGACTTGGGAACTTTTCCTTCTCTCTTTCACCCAAGTGATTTGGTATTTGTCCAATCTGACTCTCCATCTTAGCAATTGCTTGGGTGTTTACGATGGTAGCATTCCTCACTTCACTTATGGATTGGCCGGCGAGCTTCATGAATTCCTTGAGAGTATCTTCTAGAGATGACTGTGAAGAGGATGCTAGCACTTGATTGGGAGCTTGGAATGCTGGAGGTGACGCTGGATGAGCCAAACGACCATGATTCAAAACTGGTGGAAGAAATTCGGGAGGGTATTGATTCTAAGCATGATGAGGGGCTTCTCCTAGATTCATCGGTTGGTTATGCTTCCATGAGAAATTGGGGTGGTTTCACCACCCTGGATTGTAGGTCTCCGAGTAAGGTCTACTTGCTTGCTTCCTATAATCATTGAAAGTGTTCACTTGTTCCAAAGGACACTCGGCAAAAGCCGGTAAAGATGGACGACTCTGTGCTAAGTGCAAAGGGCTAGCACAGATGGAACAACTATCAACATTGAATGCATTGGCTACATTGATGGACTGGCTCACTGTGAGAGCGTCGATCGTTATGGTGAGGGCATCTATCTTCATCCTCAAATCTGTGTCTTCTTTCACTTCATAGATGCCTCCTTTCTTGGGGACACGGGCAAATTTGTCTCGACAACTTGAAAAATCTCACTGCTACGAATTGTCGGACAACTTATCCAAAGATTTGTAGGCTTCATCTCTCGTCAAACTTAAAAACGCTCCCCCATTTATAGACTCGATCATACTACGAGCCTCCATCTCTCATATCCATGCGGAGGGCATTTTATCAGTAACTCCTTGAACCGCTCCCAACTCTGGGAAAATTTCTCATCCTCCTCCTGAGTGAAAGACCTAATTCCTTTCGGCACTCATGGACTCTAGACATCAAGAAAAACTTATTGTAGAACTTGCTCAACATTATTTCCCATGATGTGATGGATCCGGGCATGTTAGAATCCAACCCTGCCATGGCTCTATCATGAAGAGAGAAGGGAAACAGTCTCAAATGAACACACTCCTAAAAAATTCTGAAATTTGAACGTGGCGCACATGTCCTTGATGCAAATATCTACCTACATTAATAGGCAAATAATTGTACGTTTTACCCGCAAGTGCACAAGGTCAACATAGTTGTATATGATGCAAGTACGTGATCATTCCCACGAGGATTGCTAAATTTTGCTTAAAATTAATTTTTTAAGTAAAACAAAACAAAGACTGATTTGATTTGATTATAATAAAAGGTAGGGCTTTGATATCCACCACTAATTATGCTTACATAATATATCAATATGCCAATGCTTTGATCATGTTATGAATACTTAATGTTTGTCAACCTAAGGGCATGGGTGTATACTCCTTAGGCTATAGATTTCCCTAAGCAACGAGTTAGGCATGGGTGTAACTCTAACTCTTTTATTTCTTAAAGGATTTAGTATGAGTGTATACTAAGTTGTTCTTTAAGAAAGCATGATTCTATGGAAATAGACAAACACACGAAACCTTGGGCATGGGTGTATACTCCCGGTTTTCCATGTTGATGAACCCAAGAACCCGGTGTGGATTTCTTTTGTTACTTTTATTAAACTCAGGAGTCGATCATCCAAATTGATTTAACTAACTAGTCCATACCACATGCATATGTTGATCAAGCAAACACATATGAGAAATTCATGAAAGCAGGAATTAATCAAGTTAAATATCACTACATGATCGTCACAAAGGTGCCAATATTAAATATTAAATAAACATACCTAGGGCTTCAATCTAGCCCTATAAGTAAATTAATTACACATGAGTTCGATGTCAAACATCTTCATAAAATAAAAAGAAAGGAAAAGAATAAACCTGAAACTTAAGCTTGAAGAGCTCCAATTCTTCTCCTTGGAAATTGTGTTTATTCTAGAGGATTAAGGGTCTATTTATGAGCCTTAGGAATACTCTAGAAACCCTAAAAATCGTAGGGTTTGAGCCCTAGTTCCTACAAAGCTACAAAACCCTAAAAATCACACATTCCATATCAACCCTGGCAGCTGGCTTGCTCTTCACGCCCGGGTGTGCTCGATCGCAGCCCGTGTGCGATCAATCGTAGGACTGCGATTGATCCTCTTGTGTTGGGTGCTTGATCATAGGTTCCTTGCTCTCGTGGTCTTCACCTATAGTGCACTCGATCGCAGATCCACTGCGATCAATCGCACTACCAGGGCCTCCAATTTTCTTCAAACTCACTCTTTAAGCCCGAAACTTCTGAGATTGCTTCATTTTCTTCCAAGGACCTACAAAAACAAAGAAAACACATAAAAGAACTAAAATGGCATAAATTAACCAAAACTAAAGGATTAACAAATGTAAGTTAAGGGCTAAAATATGAATATTTTAGCACTTAACACACCCTAGACTTACATATTGCTAGTCCCTTAGCAATACAAAACTAAAAACTAAATGGAAAAACTGGAAACAAAAAGATAAATCCATCTTTCGTGGGATGTACGATTGCATTTAGCATATGCAACAAGCCTTTTAAACCCCTAGGTATTCCCTAGAGGATAAGTGAAGTCTCATGAGGGTTTTCTAGGAATGTTACCCACAAACATCATGCACAATTCATGTTATCCCAAAAATTGAAGTATCATTTCAAGATCATGATTTTCATTCATTAGCGAGCTTAAAAAGATGAACTCCATCTTCACAATAGATTGGAATTTAAAAGTTTAATCACTTACTTAGGACATGCTAAAAAACATCACAAGTTTGAAAATAGTGTAAAGTGAACTAGCACATAAATATGAAGCTTCCAATTACTTCCAATGTGCAATGTCTCAATATCTCAAAGTTCACTGAAATCCCTATTAGAATGAACAACAATGGCATATTTTTCTTTTTCTTCTTTTTTTTTCGTCAGGTTGTGCAATATTTGGTTCCCTTAAGCTTTCTAATTGACACATTTAACGAGTGTTAAGTCAATGACTCCCAAACCCAGTGGGTTTAGGGCATTAGGTGTAAAAGACCCCTAAGGACTTACGAACTCGAGTCAAAAAGGCTATGAAACCAAACTAACCATGACATTAATCAAATCAAAATTCTTCACCTTTTGACGTGAACACTCAATGCTTGAGGCAAGAGGTCCAGTTACTTAGTAAAAAGCTTATCAATGATCAATTTTTTTTTTCTTTTTATCACATATATATATGACAAAGTATCCATCTAATAAGTCATCCAATTTCACCCAAGACATAGAAACACACTCATCAGACTTTCATGTCAAACCGCACAAATTATGTGCTAATGTGCTTGTGTGAACAGATCAAACATGTGATTTCTCAACTTTTCTAAGCAAGTAACCAACTTAACAAATTTTATCATTAGATCATGTGTTCAAAATTTTAAGCTCACTGATGAAATCAAACCACAACTCTTTCAGATTAACCAAAATTTTAAGGCAAACATGAACATGCAATTTTTTTTTTCTTTTTTTTCAAAAATGCGACAAAGTGTGTGTAAAGTGTCTTCCATACCCCCAAACTTGAACTGAAGCACACTTGTCCCTGCAAAACAAAACACTAAAATAACAACGAAAAACAAAAAGAAACTAATAAAAATAAAAATAAAATAAAAACAAACAAACAAGGAAATAAAAAGGATATGCTGTGGGGTGCCTCCCATGAGCGCTAAGTTTAATGTCTTCAGCCAGATTATGGCATTTTAAGCTTGAAGCACCAGTCTTTTCTTCTCTTCCACCAAAGCGAATGAATTCTTCCTATTGCAAGATGCTTCCGAATGTCTATAGATCGGGGAGGACCACTTTGAGTTTTCTCAAACAGTTTCTCATCCGATGGGAAATCATGAACTAGAATAAAGTAGGAAGAAAACTCAGGGAGCTTTTCTATCTTGATGTCCTCAATTTCCTCATCACATAACCTAGATGACTTCTCTCTTGGACTCTTGGTAGTTCGGGAATAGGAGTTGATGTTGAAAAAGTCTCAGTGCTCTCTTCTTTTCCCCGATGTGGCTCCTCTAGAACCTCAGTTTGCTCCTTCTTCCTCTCTTCTCCTTGATTTTCAATCGCTTCTTCACTCCTTAATGTGGTAATTGTTTGCTCATGATGGTAAGTGCACTCTTCCTCCATGTATTGTTCATTAGGATTGGCAACAAACTGACTTTGACACTCTTCTTCTTGGTCTTGTTGAGGCCAACTGACGGGAGGTGGCTCCTCTTCATGAGCTTCTATCTTGGCAGCGTGTTCCAATAGTTGCACATTGGCTTCATTGTGGCTGAGAAAGGAGTATGATTGACCATTGAACTACAGAGATGGCTCCTCTTCTTGGTGTTGTGAAGGCCAATAGATGGGAGATGTCTCCTCTTCATGACAATGTTGGGACAACTTGATGAGAGATGACTCCTAATTTGCAATTTAAAACGTGGGACAAGTCTTAGTGGTGTGGTCAATATGGGAACATATGGCACATACCTCGACTTGTGTAACTTGTTGAATAGGAGCACTGCTATGATTAGTCATAGCTTTTACGAGCATGTCCAGCTTTTTCTCCTTGGCAACCGTTTGAGCCTGAATTCCTCCATTGGTGCTCTCTTCATATATGCCTTTTCCTTTGAGTCCTTGTCTCCCTATAGATGGGAATTGTTGGGAGTTCTCACTTAAGGTCTCGAAGAGTTCTATGGCTTCCTCGCTGCTTTTCCCCATCAACATGTAACCACAAGCTAAATCTACAAGACTCTTGTTAGGATTATTTAAACCCTTATAGAATGCCAATACCTAATCGTCTTGAGATATATTGTGATGAGGGCATCTGAGAAGTAGCTCATTAAAGTGTTCCCATGCCTCGAAGAAAAGGACTCCATCTCTTTGTTGGAAAGTCATAATTTCCCTCCTCAATTGCCTTGTCTTTTGGGCTGGGAAAAATTTCTTTAAGAACTTTGTGGCAATCTCATCCCAAGTATGAATAGAACCTGTGGCCAAAGAATTGTACCGTATCTTAGCATTATCTTTTAAAGAAAAAGGGCAGAGGATTAACCTGATCTCTTCTGGAGTTAAACCTTGAATATTTTAAGTCCTGCAGACATCACAAAATTCTCGAATATGCCAATATGGGTTCTCTGTAGGTGTGCCTTTATAGTGTGGACTCATATTGAGCAGCGGAGATAAATCGTAACTGCGTTGCACAATAGGCTGGAAATTAATGTATGATGGCTGGTTGAGGATCTGGGGACTGAATGAACTTTTCATAGGTCTTTGCACCGGAGGTGTATTGCTTTTCAACATGATTAAAACAAAAGGAAAATTAAATAACAAAACAAAAATAAAAACAAAAATAAAAGAAATAAATCAGATATGTAATTAAAACAGTCTCTGTGCTGCTGTCCAGATGTGCGATCGATTGCACCGTCAGGTGCGCTCGATCGCCCTGGAATGGGCGCTCGAGCGCACCTCCGGAGGCAGAATAGTAATTGCGAAAAAACAAAAAATAGAAAACTAAATTAAAACAAAAATAAACTAAAGGAAAAAAAATTCCAAACAAAATCAAACAATCTCCGGCAACGGTGCCAAAAACTTGTTGTGCAAACACCTACCTACATTAATCGACAAATAATTGTACATTTTACCCGCAAGTGCACAAGGTCAACATAGTAGTATATGATGCAAGTACGGGATCATTCCCATAAGAATTGTTAAATTTTGCTTAGAATAAATTCCTTAAGTAAAACAAAACAAAGATTGATTTGATCTGATAATAATAAAAGGTAGGGCTTTGATATCCACCACTACTTATGCTTACATAATATATCAATATGCCAATGCTTTGATCATGTTATGAATACTTAATGTTTGTCAACCGCAAGGCATGGGTGAATACTCCTTAGGCTATAGATTTCCCTAAACAACGAGTTAGGTATGGATGTATACTCTAACTCTTTTCTTTCTTAAAGGATTTAGCATGGGTGTATACTAAGTTGTTCTTTAAGAAAGCATGATTCTATGGAAATCAACAAACACATGGAACCTAGGGCATGGGTGTATACTCCCGATTTTCCATATTGATTAACCCAAGAACCCGGTGTGGATTTCCTTTCTTACTTTTACTAAACCCAGGACTCGGTCATCCAAATTGATTTAACTAACTAGTCCATACTACATGCATATGTTAATCAGGCAAACACATATGATGAATTCATGAAAGTAGGAATTAATCAAGTTAAATATCACTACATGATCATCACAAAGGCGCCAATATTGAATATTAAATAAACATAACTAGGGCTTCAATCTGGCCCTACTAAGTAAATTAATTACACATGAGTTTGATGTTAAACATCTTCATAAAATAAAAAGAAAGGAAAAAAATAAACCCGAAACTTGAACTTAAAGAGCTCCAATTCTTCTTATTGGAAATTGTTTCGATTATAGAGGGTTAAGGGTCTATTTATAAGCATTAGGAATACTCTAGAAACCCTAAAAATCGTAGGGTTTGAGCCTTAGTTCCCACAAAGCTACAAAACCCTAAAAATCACACTTTCCATATCAAGGCTGGCGGCTGGCTTGCTCCTCACGCACGGGGTGTGCTTGATCGTAGCCTAGTGTGCGATCTGCGATTGATCCTCCACTAGAGCCTCCAACTTTCTTCAAAATCGCTCTTTAAGCCCGAAACTTCTGAGATTGCTTCCTTTTCTTCCAAGGACCTACAAAAATAAGGAAAACACATAAAAGAACTAAAATGGCATAAATTAACCAAAACTAAAGGATTAACAAATGTAAGTTAAGGGCTAAAATATGAATATTTTAGCACTTAATAGTTCTTCACATAACTATAAGGGTTTTCATCTCTAAACCATGGAATGAAGGTAAGAGTTGGATGACATGAGGATTAAGGTCAAAATGCGTAGAATTGGTTGGAGGCAATACTATGCACGAAGGAGAGTTTGTCGCAATGGGTGTGAACAAATCCCTAAGAGATGTAGTATGGTCCACATTTTTGGGTATATTACCAAGTTGGTCTTCCATCTCAACAGTCTCTAACTCAGCAGGGGTTCTAAGATTTCTCCTAGCAGTTCTTTCTATTTTGGGATCTAAAGGTGTAATCTCTAAGTTCAAACATCTCCGACCAAGCATGCACCACACAAGAAGTACTAAAATAAACTAACTAACAAACACAAAGTAATTACAAAATCAAGAAAAGCAAAAAGAAAATAAATGCAAAAATAGAAAACAAAACACACAAAAAGGACCAAAAAGATTAGACAAATTTTTTTTTTACTCAGCTACTGCCAGTCTACTGATGCTGTCTGTAGAGATGCGCTCGAGTGCAGGTAAGGTGTGATCGAGCGCAAGCGCGTGATGGTCCTCAAATGTGCTCTTGCTGCGTTGGTGTGCTTCAGCGGTAATGGCTTGCGCTTGAGCGTAAATGTGCAGTGCGCTTGAGCGCAAGTGCGGAAGGCTCAAGCGCAGATGCGGCTCGCCTTGCTGCCTTGTGCTCGAGTGTGCTTGAGCATTCTAAAGTAAGCTCGAGCGTACTATGCCTGGTGCATTCGTTCGAGACTGCAAACAGAAACAAAAACAACATAAAAAAGAACCTTTCTTCTTCTTTTTTTATCATTAGATAATAAAACATAAGCAAATAAAACAAAAATAAAATTCCAAAAATAAAATAAAAGAAAAATCTAAGTAAACTAGTAGAAAAATAAAATTAATCGAGACAAAAATTTAATTTTCACAAACAAAACCAATTCCCCCGCAACAGTGCCAAAAACTACATGTGAGTTTTAAATGATACTCGCAAGTGCAAGAGTCATTTGCAATATAGCTTTTTTAAGTGCGAGGTCGAATCCACATGGAATTGTGTGGCGAAAATAAATTTTTATCTAAACTAATTATATTTTAACCTAGTTCCAAAAGTGATGGGATTTTTTTTGCAAAAATGTAAACTAAATGAAATTGATTTTAAACAAATTATAAAAGACTAAGGTTTCAGAACTCACCTCACCAAATTAAAACAACACACTCTCAGGTTTTGTTCATACATCCAAAGAACAATAAAAACCTATGCATGTTCTATGTTTCATAAAAGTAATCTACTGAAACATTCAACGAATCCATCCATTGTACAAATGACAACGAATACCCAATTTAAATCAAATCATCCAACATATCCGTTTGATTTACAAATCATGATGGATATCCAATTTAAATTGAATGATTCGATGTATCCGTCGGATGAAACACATCGAATATCCAATATTTAATCAAACTAATAATCAAACAATCAATTAAAAGGGATTAATCTAATAACTGAATTGCAATAGAACATTGAATACATTAAAAATCGGAATTGTATGAACAATACAATGAGAATGTGATTGCAAATCAATCGTGAGGCTTCATCTTCAACCTTAATTGAAGGTTTTAGCCTCTCATGACTACAAAAATCATATTATTGATAAATGAATTCATCAAAATTAAAAACTTGCAAAGGGAAATCGAATTCAGAGCTACAAAACACGTCAAACTCAAAAATACAGTCTGCACGGCGCCCTTTGGTGTGTTTACAAAGAAAAAGATGGTATTTATAATAAACAATTACGGTTTCAGCGCTTCCAGGTCAGCCCAGTGTGCTCGATCGCACACTAGGTGCGCTTGAGCGTACTTGGGCATGCTTTGGTCTTTCCAGGCGCTGCGTGCTTGGGCTTAGGCGAAGGTGCGCTCGAGCGCGTCTTTACTAGGCTCGAGCACAGATGTGCTCAAGTGTACTAACTGGCGCTCGATCCCACTTCCCAAAAATGTACTTTTTCCAATTTCTTTGCATCTTTAACAACAATACCGCAGTTTTCCCATAGCAACTTGCAAAACACTAAAACACCAAAACTAACATAAACATGAGAAAATAATGAAGCTAAAGGCTTAGCAAATGCAAATTAAGGGGCCCAAATATGCAATATTTGGTACTCATCATGTGCTTAGCTTTAGATAGAACTTATATTCTTGGAGGCTTGACAAGTTGAAGAGGAGCGGATCATGATAAGAGGTCATCCTAGTACCACGATGAGTGACTAATTCTGTAATAGGACGTTGATGTAGCCCTTTCCAAGTAACAATGGTTTAATTGTATTTTAATTTGGGCTTTTCTATATGCATGGCGGTTGCATAACTATGAGAATTGATCTTAATGTTTATATTCAATCATTATAAATTTCTTATCTTGTCTTAAAAATTAGTTTTTATTGACTGCAATGAATCCATCGTATTTTCTGTGATTATATGAATGATTGTTATACAATGGTTTTAACTGTCATATGATCAAGAGGGTTTGGTAGGCCATGCCTAGGGAAGCCAGATTATACTACACTCTAGTTTAGTGCAATTTAGGTAGACAGTTCGTACCAACCGAAGATGGGTTATGCTTTATCCATTGATTGTATGTAGCCTATTAAGGAATTAGATAGACTATACCTAGGGAAGATGGATCGTACCGCATCTTAGTGGTTAGGTGGATGGTCCGTGCCAACCGAAGATGGGTTATACTTATTCCTTAAATGATGATATTTTCTTGATTACTTGAGTGAGACGATCATGCATAGTACGAATTTCCCTTATTAATTTACGATTGACCAATGTTATGCGGTTAGTGGTGAAATCAACCCCCTATTCTATCTCTCATCACTACTATCTTTACTTTTATGTCTTTACTTTTATGCATTTAGTTATAATCAAAACAAAACCAAACAATCTTCTTTTACATTGAGTTAGAATTAAGGGGTAATTATCTTTTCCTCCCATCAACTACAACGCATTGTCAATTTGTCCCCATAAACTAACAACCTTACTGCTCGACCCTATCAAACTACCATTTTGTTCCCAAAACCCCCCTTCCGTCAGTCAAAGGCGTTAACTTAGACCGCCAACCCGTCATGTGCGCCCCACATACCACTTTTGCTCTCACTTTGGACCGTTGAAAGACGCTTATACCCTCCATTCACGGCTACCCACACATGAAAATATCTTTGTGTAAAACGACGAAAATGACATTATATTTTGAATAAATACCACAAATGCCCATAATAATGTAATCAGTTGGACAAAAATACCCTTCAATTGTAAACTAATTCCCCCTGTGTCCCTCAGTAAAAGTGAAAATGACCTTGACCCATCGACACACCCACCTTTCATCTTCTGCGACTGAAAGTTTGAAACCTTAGGAAAAAATTTCGAAGCTTTGTCCACCATCGCCGTCCGCCATCAACCCACGCACACTGCTGTAAGTTTACCTTGCAAAAGATATGGTCCTTCCTGCACTAATTTTTCATTTTCTGAGTTTTATACTATTTTTTGCATATGTTTCTTCTAAAAAAATTAAAATTTACCTAGTTCACTGGAACATCAAATCTCTCAGTGTTAAAAAAAAAAATATGCTTGAAGGAGGAGGACAACGAAAGCTTTTGATGTTTATGTGGTCCAACTTGGTCCCTAAATCCATAGTGAGGGTAAAAGTGGGATAGAAAATTTCAAGATGGCTTGTAGGTCGTACGTGACGAGTTGACCATATGAGTTAACACCTTTGACAGATGGAAGGGGGTTTTTGGGAACAAAATGGAAGTTTGATAGGGTCGGGTAGTAAGGTTGTCAGTTCATGGGGGCAAATTGACAATGTGTTGTAGTTGATGGGGGAAAAGGTAATTACCCCTAGAATTAATCTTGAAAAGCTTCATAACAACATCCCACAATCCTTGAGGTTCGACACCCTCTATATAGCCCTATCCGACAAGAATTCGTTCTATTATGAGTGGTTAATTTTATTACTGATATATTTTGGTATAAAAGGACCACATCAAACCTAAAGGAAAAAATATTATTGGCTTAAATATGTTCGTAACCATGTCTCCCAGACTTTTATTACGCAACAATATTTTAAGAACGCGAAAGATCGTAACCTCTAGATCTTCTCACCAGTGACTAATTATAACCAAGAGAGTGTGAGCTCTTTCTTGTCTCTGCAAAACCTAAACTTTTGTTCTTCATGAGTTAACACAAAAAGCTAATATAGTTGTTAGAGAATTTCTGAAAACTATGATCAACAATTTCTGTAACGAACCCAAAATTAGCCTTGGCTAACCTGGCAAGGTTACTGGCGATTGCCTCAGTTAAACTAACTTGTGGCTAAATGAGGAATCACCACTCTGTTAAATGCCAAAATATTCATATTTTAACCCTTAACTTACATTTGTTAAATCCTTAGTTTTGTTAGTTTGTGCTAATTTATTTCCTTTTTGTATTTTCTTTGTTTTATAGGTGTTTGGAAGAAAAGAAAGCATTCCTAGAAGTATTGGGCTTAAAGAACAAAATTGGGAAAAAGCTAGAAG
This sequence comes from Corylus avellana, assembly GCF_901000735.1. Lineage (NCBI taxonomy): Eukaryota > Viridiplantae > Streptophyta > Magnoliopsida > Fagales > Betulaceae > Corylus > Corylus avellana. The sequence continues at coordinate 21,600,715 of NC_081541.1, read as the reverse complement.
ATTTGAAGCAAACAAAAGCATTCTGGTAGTGCGATCAATCGCAGGGGACCTGCGATCAAGCACACTTCCAGAGAGGTCCAGACGAGAGAGTGTAGCCTTGCACTCATGCGCACACATGGAGACTCGATAGCCATATTCAATGTAATCCTAGAACCTTTTCACATGCATAACAAATATTATGAACCTTGGTAATAAACATGTAAAAGACATTTAATATGTCATATGCTCAAATTATTTAATCAATGAATATAACATATATTCATTACAAACATTTGAATGTCAATACAAATATAAAATCATTGGGATTTTAGGCATAATTCCCAACAAGGGATGTCATGACGGTCTTGTGACGGGACATAAAGGGAGGCTACCTGCTTTCTCATCAGATGGCATGTCAGAATGGGCTTGTGACAGCACTAAAAGGAAAGGTTACTATTTTCTCGTCAGATGACACGTCAGGACGAGCTCTTGACGGCACTAAAAGGAAAGCTTTATGTTTTATTGTCAGATGGCATGTCATAACGGGCATCTGATAGGACTAAAAGAAAGCTCTCGGCTTTCTCATCAGATGTCACGTTGTGACAGGCTCGTGATGGGAAATAAAGAGAGGCTCAGGCTTTTTCGTTAGATGGCATGTCAGAATGAGCTTGTGACAACACTCAATTGAAAGCTTACAATTTTATCATCATATGACATGTTAGGACGGGCTCATGATGGCACTGAACAGAAAGCTTTCTATTTTCTGGATAGATGGCACGTCAAGATGGTCTTGTGATGGAACTCTAGAAGAAGCTCCAGGCTTTCTCGTTAAATGGCACGTCATTACGGGCTTGTGACAGGTATTTAAATCTAGTTCCTTTTGTTCTTCGCGTTTTAACGAGAATTAACTCCAGTTATGACGAGAAGATTTCAAAATGTCAGATCCACGATATTTTGCTCTTCCCGTGAGAACGAGAAAGAAGTCCCATTAAGATGCACATAAATAAACCTATAGATCTATAAATATGTAATACACGACAAAATTCAATTGTTTTCATTAAAAGATTTTCTACAAAGAACGACTAATGATAAGTGCCAAATATTGCATATTTGGACCCCTTTATTTACATTAGTTAATCCTTTAGCTGTGTCGTTATTTAATATTTTGTGTTAGTTTTGTGTTTTTAGTGTTTTGTAGGTCATTGAAGAAAAACTGCAGCTTTAAAGGGAAAAATGCGAAGTTTGGAAGAAAGCATACTTTGAGAAGACCTAGATTGTGTGGTTAAGTCTAACCAAATCTAAGGAAAGGTTAAATCAGATTAAAGTTCAGATTGGATAAGATTTCGGATCGGATTCAAATTCAGATTCTGCACACGTCTTAGTATTTTGACCATAACTCTCCGCTCAAATATCGGATTGAAGTGATTCAAACGGCATTGGAAAGCTAGCTCAAAATACTACAATTTGTTGTGAAATAGGATTTTCGTAATTCGTACAGTTTCTATGTCAAAATCGCCCCGCAATTAAAGGACACAAATCTGGACGAATCCTATTCCGATTTCAGACTTCTATTTTGACTGGGAGACAGACCTCCGAATTATCTAGGTTTACTTGGGCTTCTAGGACTTCCCTAAGCTTATAAATAGACTTCTTTGCATTCAAGAAAATAGACACAATCCCAGAGAGCAAAATTCTTTTGTTTAGTTTTTCTTTAGGTTTAGGTTTAGGTTTAGATTTTATTTTTATGTGGAGCTAAATTCCCAACTAAGGTTGGGGATGAAGCCTCACCGATGAAGAACAACATCACTTTTATGTAAGTTTTTATTATTCTGATTTTATTGGGTTTTATATTTTAATTGTTTTACTTCTAATCAATTGTGTGGAGTAATTCTTGGATATCTCTTGTGATTCAAGGATACATGTGATGATTTGAGATAATTTCATATGATTGATTGCTTGGCTTTTAACTCATAAAAATTGGATATCCCTTGTGATTTGTTCTACGGATACATCTGGTGTTTCAATTGAATTTGGATTCCTTTTGTGATTTGGTCAATGAATGGATACATGGGATGGTTTTGATTAATTCTTTGAAGTATAGTAAAACATATCTATGATTTAATTTGTGAGAACTTCGGATTAATATTGATGAACATAAAGTATGTTGTTATGATTTGGTGAGTGTGAATTCCCAAACCTTAGTACCTTTATCCTTAGATTTACTTATTTTATTTAGTTTATGTTTATCCTTTAATTTTCAAAACTCAAAAATCAAAACCTTTTTGGAACTAGATTAGGATTTAATTAGTTTAGATATAAATTGCTCTTTCAAAAATACAATTCTCTGTGGGATCGACCTCGCACTTGCAATCCATTAAACTACAATTGATTCGTGCACTTGCAAGTTAAATAAATTTGCACAACAAGTTTTTGGCGCCGTTGCCGGGGAATTGTTCAATTTTTGAAACCAATTTATTTCTAAATTAGTTTTATTCTTCTACTAGTTATAATTAGGATTTTATTTTTCTGCAATTTGTTTTGTTTTATTCGTGTTACTAATAAAAAAATAAAAAAATAAAAAAAAAGATTTTTCTTGTTGTTTTTTTGTTTTGTTTTGGCTTGTTTTACAGTTTTGCCGTAGCACCTTCCGCGCAGCCCTACAGCAAAGGCAGCAACTGCAGCAGTTCTGTAGATTTTTGCCTAAAATTTATTTTTTGTCATTTTTGTGAGTTTTTAAATTTTAGTTTTATTTTTTTAGTTAGTTAGTTGTTTTTTATTATTATTTAAAAATAAAAAAATAAAAATGGTTACTGTTTTATGTGGGATATCTGCATGCTAAAAAGTGAGGGGAAGCATGAATTTTCATTTTAATGATTTTAATGCATCTCCTAGTTGTAGGACACCAGCTCCTACCAACTACCCTAAAAAATTTTTACCCAAATAAACCATGTTTATTTTGTTTCAATCCTTATCATGAGGAAAACAATTGTCCAGATGTGCGAGCTGAGCTCGATGACTTATGGGACAAATTAGATCAAATCAGAGCAGCTAGATCTAACTTTTCATATGAACAAATGAACACTAGTTTCTCTAGCCCGGGGTTTGATTCAAATTTCAATTGTTATAACCCGGACTGGAGCAACCAATATGATTTCTCAGGATCAGCTCAAGCTACAGGAAATTATGCTCACCAATTTGATGAATTGCACCATTCAGAATATCCACAATTCGATCATCAAGCTCAACCTCCTATTTATCAGTCTACCACTCAAGTGCCTGCACCACAGTCATCACTAGAAGACATGATGAAAACATTAATAGAAAAAGTCGACCAGTCCAACTCCCAAGCTATACAAGAGCTCAAGAATTCCAACTCCCAAGCTATACAAGAGCTCAAGAATTCCAACTCCCAAGCTATACAAGAGCTAAAAGGTTTTACTAATCAAGCTGTACAGGAGCTGAGGAATTCCAACATGGCTAATGGCAGAGACATACAAGAACTTAAGTAGGCCATGTCCAAGATAGAAGGACAGATTAGTCATCTAGTTGCTGACTTCAATAGAATAGAGGAAGAAGAGCTTCAAAGTCAGCTGATGGCTAAAAGGCACTACATGATTGATGATGATGATTCCAAAAATTCTTATCATGAGCATGCCCAGGTCACCATCACACTTGAGAGTGAGGAAATTGTGGATAACAAAGAGGAGGAAAAGAAAGAGGAGCAAGTTGAGCACCCTGAGCAAGTTGAGCACCATGAGAACAGTGAGCCACCAACAAATCCTAATATGCCCAGTGACATGGAAGTGAGTACTGAAGCTCCTGCCTGCATCACTGTCCCTCTTGAGGCACATCAGGAGCCATCTTATGTCAAGATATTCAAGGACTTGTGCACACAAGCACACAAATATAGGAACCACTTTTCTAAGAAGATCTGTCGAAGCAAGCAAGTCTACATAAGATGGCGAAACATCCTTCCAGAGGGCTATGAAGTTTTGAAGAAGAAAGGGTGGAAAGGATTGGTTGGACATCCGCATGATCGGGGAAAGCGCTGTAAAGTTTTCTCATCCAGTTTATTTTTTGCACTTCACTCCACAAATTCTTTCTTTCCTTTTTCATTATATTGCATTTCTTTTTATTTGTTTTTGTTTCTAACAGCAATTAATCTTTTGATGTTTTGTTTTTGTGAAAAAAAAAAAAATATTGCTGTTAGTTTTTGTTGACAGGTGTTTTGGTGTTTAAGTTTGGGGGATGCCCTGGCCTTGTTCACACTCAGATTTCCTTATTTCCGGTAATGTATTTCTATACTACACATTGAGGGCAATGTGTAATTCAAGTTTGGGGGTATGGAAAAACACTTTGTCTATTTATTTTTGTTCTTATTTGTTTATTTGTCATTTTGTGTTAAAAAATGTTGTTGTCAAGTTTGAGTTAAACTATAACTGTGATTTACATTTCATTAGCTTGCTTAAAGGGTTGAACATCATCATTATGTCATTAAAAGTCTGAGTCCTTTGACTTATTTTTGGGTAAAAGAGATTTCACTTGTTTTGAAATAAATTTTTATGAGCACATTAGCATGTTTTCTGTGAGGTATGATGTTTGAGCTTAAGCTTGTTCTCTTTGAGATTTGTTGGATGACCTATTGATGAATACCCATTGGCTTGCAAGATATAAAAAAAAAAAAAATTAAAAAAAAAATAAATAAATAAAAAAGAGAAGGAAAAAGAAAATAAAGATCATGTTGAGTTTTTCACTGAGTAACCGGACCTCTTGCCTCATTAAGCATTGAGTGTTCGCGTCAAAAGGTGTGAAGTTCAGTGTTGATTTATGATATGGCTAGTCTGGCTTCGTAGCCTTTTTGACTTAAGTTAATAAGCCCTTAGGGATGTTCTACATCTAGTGCCCTAAAGCTACCTGGTTTGGGAGTCATTGGCCTAACACTTGTTACATGAGTCAATTAGAAAGCTTAAGGGAGTTAGACATTGCAGAGCCTCTTTAAAAAAGAAAAAAAAAAAAAAGGAAAAAAATGCATATCTTGCCTTGGTTGTTTCATTTGTTAGGGATTCTTACAAATTTTATGGAACTTGTCTTGAGTTTAAGCTGAAAGCTTCATGATTATATGCTAATTACACTTTACACATTTCAGAACATATGAAGTCTAAATTGTCCATTTATGAGTAATTTGATTCTGGATTTCCTTTTGACTATTATGATGGTGTTTGTCTTTTTAAGTTTGCTCATGAATAAGAACCATGGTTCATGTGAAACTTCTTTCTTGTTAACAACATAGTGCACAATGTTTGTGGGTATCATTCATGTTAAGCCCTCACGAGACTTCACTCGTCCACTAGGGATGCCTAGGGGTTTAAAAGGCTTGTTGCATATGCTAAATGCAATCGTCTCTCCCACGAAAGAGGATTTATGTTTCTTGCTTTCATTTTATTTTTTGTTTTGTTTTGCTAAGGGACTAGCAAAATGTAAGTTTGGGGGTGTTGACTAACAAATTTATGTAAAACTCGGTTTTATAACAAAGGACCTAAGTCCCTCATTATAGCCTAAAAACTCCTAAATTCATTTGGGAGCATAAGCTCAAGCTCTACCATTTCTAACTGTATGTACACTAGGGTTTTTGGATGTACACCTTTGTCTCTAGTACTGGACGTACAATGGGGGACCACCGTACGTATGCCTCTAACTTATAGTAAGGACATAAGATCGGCGACCATCGGACTTACGCTACTTTTTGGTTGACCACTGGTTAGTAACTATACGTACGAGGCACCTTTCGGACCATCAAGTAAATAGTACCAGACGTACGCCCGAATAGTACCAGACGTTCGCTGCTTTTTCAGAGGAGTTGGTAGCGCCCTCAACTTTTCTAGCCTATAAATACCAACCCCCACCACCCCTTTGAAGCCAACATTTCCACCTCCAGGCTTTCTGTAACCACCTTATACGAGTGCTTTGTGAGTTTTGAGAGAGATAATAGGAGAGATTGAGTTCTTGCCATTTTTCCCAAGGTAACCCCTACCCATTTCGATGTTTTTAATGTTGTCTCTGTACTGTTTTAAGTTTTAGAGGCACAATGTTAGAGTTCTTGCATCATTTCTTACAAAGCCTGGAACATTTTCAAAAATAGTTTAAAAGAGCCTTCGATCCTTTATATTGCATGATGATGAGTTTTCTTACGATGCATGTGTTTAATTAATAGCCTAGGAGGACATATGACAGCCTATAGGTTTTATAGAAACCATAAAACTCCCTTAGGAACTTTTGGCCAAAATGCGTACTCACTCACAAGACGTATAGTCCGGAGGTTAGACATCTGCCTTAGCCCCCCTTTGTGCAACTTAAGTCCCAGCACCCCTTTATATTAGGTTAATCTAGTATCTTACTAGTAAGGGTCCTCTAGTACTACGTATAATAGTGTGTCATATTCCGTTATAGCAGGATTTAGCAATGTTGGGGGATTCAAGCAAGCGTGCGAGGTAAGTAAACACTTACAAACCTTTTTGCTTAAAAACGTGGGATATGACAGTTGACTGACCACGAGTATGATATGAGCATCTTCACATTTCATAATTACTTTGTAATTGCATTATAAACTGATTAATAAGATGCATTGTATGACATGGTACACCAGTACGTGCGGTATAATGGCCATGGGCATACTATATAGGCTTCATTCTATGGTCAAATGTGTGTGTTACATGGGCCTTGGATCTAATGGTTGTTTCATGGCCGGCGCAGCCTTAATGGGCAGTCACAACAGGACAGACATGATTAGCCCTATGGGCCACCTGAGGAGGGACTCGGTCGTGCTACTAGTGTTATGTACGGTAGCGTACAATGGTCGGGGCACCAACATTGTATTATAGGTCCCTCGGGACAGTGCCAACCCTTCTGACAAGAGGTAATATCTCTGGTCGAGCACACATAAGAGTTATGACCTATAAAAACATTATTCTTTCTGCATTAAAATACTTAGGCAATTGCCGTCGATAGTACATGGTGTGCCAAATACCTACCTAAATTAATGGGCAAATACTTGATACGTTTTACTTGCAAGTGCACAAGATCAAGTGATAGTATAATAGGTAAATATGAGATCATTCCCAAGAGGATTGGTAATTATGTTTAGAAGAAATTTTCTATTTAATTAATAGATAAAATTCAATTGTCACGATTGAATTAAAATAAAGAAAAAAAATAAAAGATAAACTAAAACTAAAAAGGATTAGGATTTTGATATCCACCACTAATCAGACTAATTAAGATAACAATATACCAATGCGCCAATCATACCGGTATATTTAATATTTGCCAACCTAAGGGCATGGGTGTATACTTGTTAAGTGCCAAAACATTCATATTTTAGCCCTTAGTTTGTGTGTTGTGCCAAATACTACCTAAATTAATAGATAATATTTAGTACGTTTTACTCGCAAGTGCACAAGATCAAACGATAGTATAGTGCAACAAGTACGAGATCGATCCCACGAGGATTGTTGATTTTATTTAGAATTGATTAAAAATATCAAATTGCCACTAAATTGATATTATGAAAAAGAAATAAAAAGATATAAAGATAAATGAAAAGGTAGGGCTTTGATATCCGCCATTAATTAGGCTCAATTAACATAACAATATGCCAATGATCCAATCATATTATGAATACCTAATGTTTGCCAACCTAAGGCATGGATGTATACTCCTTAAGCTATTGATTTTCCTAAGCAACGAGTTAGGCATGGGTATATACTCTAACTTTTTTCTTTCTCAAAGGATTTAGCATGGGTGTATACTAAGTTGTTCTTTAAGAAAGAATAAATCTATGGAAATCGACAAACACACGGAACCTAGGGCATGGGTGTATACTCCCAGTTTTCCATGATGATTAACCCAACAATCCAGTGTGGATTTCTTTTATTACTCTTATTAACCCCAGGACTCGGTCATGCAAATTGATTTAATTAACTAGTCCATACCACATGCATATAATGGCCAATCACATACATATGAGGAATTCAAGAAAACAGGCATTAATCAAGTTAAGCATCACAATATGAATATCACAAAGTGCCAATATTCAAATATTAAATAAGCATAATTAGGGCTTCAATCTAGCCCTCCTTAAGAGTTAGTTGCACATAATTAAAATAAAACTAAAAAGAAAAGGTAAAGAAAGAACAGAAAACCGCTCCTAGAAGTAGCCTCTCCTAGTTAGTTGCACATAATCTAGCCTCCAATTCCTCTCCCCAAAGTTGTCTCCTTGAAATTGTGTGTTGAATTGTGAGGCTTAGAAGTCTATTTATAGGGATTAGGAGAGTTCTAGAAGCCCTAGTAATCCTAGGAAATTCGGAGATTTAAGTCTTAGTCCAATTAGGATAAAGAAAACCTAAGTCCAATTTGGAATAGGATTCGTCTAGAATTGCGTTCATATATTGCGGAGTGATTTGCTATGCTCCGAATTAGGGAAATGATATTTCACAATGATTTGTGGTATTTTGAGTTAGATTTCTAATGCCACTTAAATCACCTCAATCGGATATTTGAGCTGAAAGTTATGGTCAAAATACCGAGACATGTGCAGAATCCAATTTTGAATCCAATCCGATTTTGACTCTAATTTGAAAAATTCCAATTTAATCATTTCCATTATTTGGTTAGACTTAACCAAATCTTCTAGGTCTTCTCAATTTGCCCTTTAAGCATTGAACTTTTCCGGAAACGCTTTCTTTTCTTCCATTACCTCCAAAAACACAGAAAACACAAAAAGAAAATAAAATAGCACAAATTAACAAATATAAGTTAAGAGATAAAATATGAATATTTTGGTACTTATCACACCCCCAAAGTTAAATATTTCTAGTCCCTTAGCAATTCATCTTTCGTTGGATGTACGATTGCATTTAGCATATGCAACAAGCCTTTTAAACCCTTAGGAATTCCCTAGTGGATGAGTGAAGTCTCGTGAGGGTTTTCTTGAAATGTTACCCACAAACATCATGCAAGAGTTCATGTTATCCAAAAATTAAGGTATCACTCAAAACCATGATTCTCATTCATTAGCAAGCTTAAAAAGATAAACTCCATCTTCACAATGGATTGGAATTTTAAAATTTAGTCACTTACAAAAGACATGCTAAGGTATCACAAGTTTGAAACAGTGTAAAGTGAACTAGCACATAAATATGAAGCTTCCAATTATTTTCAATGTTTAATGTCTCAATATCTCAAAGTTCACTGAAATCACTATTAGAATGAACAACAATGGCATATTTTTCTTTCTATTTTTTTTTTTTTTTTTCTTGTTTTCTTTGTTAGGTTGTGCAATGCTTGGTTCCCTTAAGCTTTCTAATTGACCAATGTAATGAGTGTTAAGTCAATGACTCCCAAACCAAATGGTTATAGGGCATTAGGAGTAGAGACACCCCTAGGACTTACTAACTCAAGTAAAAAAGGCTACGAAACAAAACTAACCATGACATTAATCAAATCAAAATTCTTCACCTTTTGGGGTGAACACTCATTGCTTTGAGGCAAGAGGTCTAGTTACTTAGTGAAAAGCTTACCAATAATCATTTTTTTTTTTTTATCACACACACACATATATATATATATATATATATATATATATATATATATATATATATGCCAAAGTATCCATCTAATAAGTCATCCAGTTTCAACCAAGACATAGAAACACACATATCAGACTTTCACGTCATACCCCACAAATTATGTGCTAATGTGCTTGTGTAAGATTAGATCAAACATGTGAATTCTCAACTGTCCTAAGCAAGTAACCAAGCTGAAAAAACTCAATTATCAGATCATGTGTTCAAAATTTTTAAGCTCACCAATGAAATCAAATCACAATTTTTAAGATCAACCAGAATTTTAAGACAAATATGATTATGCATGTATTTTTTATTTTTCATAAACAACAAAAATAAAATAAAATAAAACTGGGACAATTTTTTTTTCTTTTCACAAAAAATAAAAATAAAATAAAACTGGGACAAAGTGTGTGTAAAGTGTCTCCCATACCCCCAAACTTAAATTACACGTTGTCCCCAATGTGTCTATAATATGGAAAGAATTTACCCGGGAGATGGATGACATGCTTGGAATGGCTTGTC